>NC_080176.1:71747261-71990186 GCF_950295315.1 Erinaceus europaeus
TCATGCCTGAGGTACTAGAAGTCCCAGGTTGAATACTGTGCTTCTCCATAAACCAGAGCTGAGCAGTACTCTGGTAATTAATTAAAGAACAAAAACAAATAAAGAAATAAGCAAGTAGGGGGACGGAGAGATGGTGGCGTACTGGGTTAAGCGCACATAGTATGAAGCGCAAGGGATCCCAGTTTGAGTCCCCTGGCTCCCCACATGCAGGGGGGGGTCACTTCACAAGCAGTGAAGCAGGTATGCAGGTGTCCTCTCTGTCTCTCTCCCTCTCTATCTCTCCCTCTCCATTTCTCTCTGTCCTATTCAAGAAAAGTGAAAAATGGCCACCAGGCGCAGTGGATTCATAGTTTCAGCAACAAACCCTAGCGATAACCCTGGAGGTAAAACAAATAAACAAAAAATCAACCAAAAAACAAGTAAGTATATCTGTACTTCTCTTTTTTAAAGCTTATTTATTTATTCATGAGAAATTATAGGGCAGAGAGAGAGAGAACCAGACATCACTCTGGTACATATACTTCTGGGGATTGAACATGGGACCTTGTGCTTGAGAGTCCAAAACCTTATCCACTGTGCCACCCTCCGGACCATTTTCTGTATTTATTTTTTATAGTTTTTTTTTTTTCCTTTGGAAAATTCATCCAGGCAGAAAAGTTTCAGAAGATGGAAAAGGAAGGAAGGAGAAGAGAAAAAGAGGAAGCAAATGTGCCATGGAGAAGGGGGGCCCACCTTACCCGCTGGCTTGTACACTTCCTATCCAGTGCCCCTAACTAGCATGCCTTTGCCCAGGCATTCACCAGGGGTGACAGCAAGGATAGGTCATCTCTACTGAAAAGCTGAGACAACTCTGAAGAAACTAATTGCAGGAGCAGAGAGCAAAAAGAAGAAGAAAAGATGCTCGGGGCCAGGCAGTGGCGCACCTGGTCAGTTCAAGTCCCTGGTCCCCATCTGCAGGGAAAGCTTCATGAGTGGTGGAGCAGGTTACAGGTGTCTCTCTGTCTCATTTCCTCTCTATCTCCCCCCACTTCTAAATTTTTCTTTGTCTCTAACAAATAAAAACTTAAAAAAAAAACTTAAAAAGTAAAAGAAATGTTCTCCATGAAGTTGGGAAGCATTTTGTATTTCTGGAAGGAGAATTTGGACAGAACATTCCTGTGTGTCACATACCCAGTATTTGTAGCATTTAAATTGAGGGCTCTGGTGGTTTCCTCCTGAGGGGAAACAGAAGAGGGAGGCCAGTAGGGCAGATGGCAATAACCTGATGTCAGGGTCACAGCCTGAATTTGTCACTTCCTCTTTTAATTCTCCATTTATTATTTTAGAACAGGGGTGAGGAACTTTTTTTAAATTTAAATTCTACCAAGGGCCATTTGGATTTTTATAACACTATTCATAGGTCATACAAAATTGTCAGCTTAAAAGTTAGTACTTAATATTGCTGTGAATAAAGTCACTAGATTTATAGAGTCTTCAGTCCAACCTCCAGTTGCCTTGGCAAAGCCAAACCAAATGACTTCTCAGTGTGTGGGCCACCCCTGTTTTAGAGAGAGAAAGAAGAAATGGAGAGGGAGGTGACCAGCAGAGACAGAGAGGAGAGATACCACAGAACTGCTCCCCCAGACCATTGTGCTCCATGTATGTGCTGCTGGGACTCAAACCCAGGGACTCATAAACAAGGCAAGTGCTCTACTGGGTGAACTATCTTTCACCCTCTAATCACTTCCTTTTTTTTCAGTGCCATTTCCTTCTGTTGACATAAGTAATTTGGTCAGGGGCCCCCAACACACTCATTTGTAATAAGCTTGAATACCCCAAAACTTGTTACTCCAAAAAGACTTGAATATCAATTGTACAACAGTAATTTTGGAGATACTGCTAAAAAAGACATTTTGTGGGGACTGGGCAGTGTGCACCCAGTTAAGCACACATAGTACAAAGAGCAAGGACCCCTATAAGGATCCTGTTTGAGCCCCTGGCTCCCCACCTGCAGGGGTGTCAATTCATAAGTGATGAACCAGGTCTGCAAGTATCTATTTCTCTCTCTCTCTCTTTATCTCTCCCCTCCTCTCACAATTTCTCTGTCTTATCCAATAAAAATAGAAAAAAAAAAAAGCCCTCTTGGGGCAGTGGATTTGTAGTGCCATCACTGAACCCCAGCAGTATATCCTGGGGAAGAAAAAAAAAAAAAGACATTCTTATTATTTGGAAAGAAAATGTTTTGACTCAGTTGAATTCAGATATAGAACAAAAGGGAGCAATCTCTTTAGCTGATTTTTTTTTTAATTTATTTTTTAATTATCTTTAACACTACCACAGTTTATCACAGGGGGTTGATACCTGCACAACAAATTCACTCCTGGGAAAGAGTAGACGGCATAATGGTTTAAGCAAAGACACTTCTCATGCCTGAGGCTCCAAACTCCAGGTTCAATCTCCCACACCACCATAAAAGAGAGCTTAGTACTGCTGTAGTTAAAAATAAATAAATATGGAGTCGGATGGTAGCACAGCGGGTTAAACACACGCGTGCTGCAAAGCGGAAGGACCTGCGGAAGGATCCCTGTTCGAGCCCCGGCTCCCCACCTGCAGGAGGAGTCGCTTCACAGGCGGTGAAGCAGGACTGCTGGTGTCTGTCTTTCTCTCCCTCTCTGTCTTCCCTCCTCTCTCCATTTCTCTCTGTCCTGTCCAACAACTACGACATCAGTAACAACCACAATAATAACTACAACAATAAGAAAAAAAAAACAAGGGCAATAAAAGGAAATAAATATTAATTAAAAAATTAAAAAAATAATAATATAAAATTAAAAAATGCCCAGAAGGATAAAGAATAGGAAAACTATTTAGGGAGGGGAAGGGATATGGAATTCAGGTGGTGGTAATTGTGTGGAACTGTACCCCTCTTATCCTGAGGTCTGGGTGTCTCCCATTTTATAAATAAAAAAAAATTAAAGAAATAAAAATAAAAAGGAAAAAACAAATTCACTTTCTTAGTGGTCTTTTATTTTCTTTCCCCCTTCTTTTAAAATTTTATTTATTTTTAAAACATTTTATTTAATTTACTTATTTTTAACATTTAAAAAAATTTATTGTCTTTATTTATTGGCTAGATACAGCCAAAAATCGAGAGCAATAGGGAGATAGAGAGGGGGAGAGGGAGAGAGACAGAGAGACACCTGAAGCCCTGCTTCACTACTCATGAAGCTTTCCCCTTGCAGTTGGGGACTAGGGGCTTGAACCTGGGTCCTTGAGCATTGTAACATGTGCCCTCAATCAGGTGCACCACTACTCAGTCCCTTTATTTATTTCTGATTGAATAGAGACAGAGAGAAATTGAAAGGGGAGGGGCATATAGAGAGGGAGAGAGATGCAGCTGATGCCAGGGAAAAAAGAGAGGGGAAGAGAGAGATATAAGAGACACCTGCAGCTCTCCTTCACCACTCTTGAAGCTTTCCCCCTGCAGGTGGGACCAGGGCTTTGAACCCTGGTCCTTGTGCACTGTAGTTTGTGTGCTTAGCCAGGTGCACCACCTCCTGGACCCCATTTCTTTTTAACTTTATAGGACAGAAAAACTTGAGAAGGGAGGGGAGATAGAGAGAAAGACATCTGCAGATCTGCTTCACCACTCATGAAGCTCCCCCTTTCCCCACTAGGGGGCGACTAGGGGTTTGAAACCCAGTCTTTGCCCAGCATAATGTGTTCACTCAATTGCCTGGCACCCAGATGACTGTCATATCATGTGAAAAAGTATAAAGGGAAGATCTTTAAACATTTTAATTACCCCAATAAATGTTTTAATCACACACAAAACATGTAAGGGACACATATTAAACTCCCTTGCTGCAAAATGATAAAGTATGAGGGCTGGCAGTGGTAGCGTGATTTAAATTCTAGAGGGATGGATCCTCTAAGGGAAGGTAGAATTGGCAAAGCACTAGGCCCTGTGGACAACACTAAATAACAAATTTAAACCTACATGTCGGGAAACTAACATTGAACATGATCAATCTGGTAGTCACTGTGACGGTGCGGTCACTTTCAGTCTACTTGGTAGCGTGGTTAGCTCAAGGAATGGAATTTGGGTCGAACATACACACACACACACACACACACACACACACACACACACACACACCTTTGTAAATTTACTTGAAATTATTTCTTTTTGGTGTATTGCACTAAAGTAAAAGGAAAAGACTCTGGGGTGGGTGGGGGGAGAGTACAGGTCCAAAAAGGATGACCGAGGACCTAGTGGAGGTTGTATTGTTACGTGGAAAACTGAGAAATGTTATGCATGTACAAACTATTGTATTTACTGTCGAATGTAAAACATTAATCCTCCAATAAAGAAATTAAAAAAAATAAAAATATTTTTTAAGGGGGTCGGGCGTAGTACAGCGGGTTAAGCGCAGGTGGTGCAAAGAGCAAGGACCAGCATAAGGATCCTGGTTTGAGCCCCTGGCTTTCCACCTGCAGGGGAGTTGCTTCACAAGCTGTGAAGCAGGTCTGCAGGTGTCTGTCTTTCTTTCCCTCTCTCTGTCTTCCCCTCCTCTCTCCATTTCTCTCTGTCCTATCTAATGATGATGATATCAAAAACAAGAACAATAATAATTACAACAACAATAAAAAAACAGCAAGGGCAACAAAAGGGGGGAAGCAAAATTTAAAAAAAATTATTTTTTAAATCTATACTTATTGGACAGAGACAGCCAGAAATTGAGAAGGTAGGGGGGAGGTAGGAGGGAGACAGACAGAGAGACACCTACAGCACTGCTTCACCACTTGCAAAGCTTTCCCCCTGTAGTTAGGGATCAGGGTCTCAAACCTGGGTCTTTGCTCCTTGTAACATGTGTGCTCAACCAGATGCACCACCACATGGCCTCTATACATACACCATTGGCTTTTGGAAAGTGAACCTGGCATTTAGGAATTCCAGGGATAATTGTCTGTTATAAATAATTGCTTCGAGCTATGAGATAGCATAGTGGTTCTATAAAGGCTCTCTCATGCTTGAGGCTCTGAGGTCTCAAATTCAGTTCCCAGCACTTCCTACTATAAGTACACAGCTGAGCAGTGCTTTGGTTGGTCTCTCATTAAAATAAAATAGAAGATTAAAAAAACTGCCTCAGAGCC
The DNA here is from genome assembly GCF_950295315.1 of Erinaceus europaeus. Lineage (NCBI taxonomy): Eukaryota > Metazoa > Chordata > Mammalia > Eulipotyphla > Erinaceidae > Erinaceus > Erinaceus europaeus. The sequence goes on from NC_080176.1 coordinate 71,752,398, forward strand.
AATCATCTGCTTTATCTTCCTTCTCTTCGAGATTGAATCTGGGACTATGGAACCTCAGGTCTAAGAGTCTGTTTGCATAACCACTGTGTTATCTGCCCCCAACCTTCTTTTCATTTTTTTTTTTGCCTGCAGGGATATTGCTGGGGCTCAGTGCCTGCACCATGAATCCACTGCTCCTGGAGGCCATTCCCACCCCCCTTTTGTTGCCCTTGTTGTTGTAGCCTTGTTGTGGTTATTATCGTTATTGTTGATGTCGTTCGTTGTTGGATAGGACAGAGAGAAATCGAGAGAGGAGGGGAAGACAGAGAGGGGGAGAGAAAGATAGACACCTACAGACCTGCTTCACTTTCTGTGAAGCAACTCCCCTGCAGGTGGGGAGCCTGGGGCTCAAACCCGGATCCTTAAACTGGTCCTTGCGCTTTGTGCCACGTGCGCTTAACCCCCTGCGCTACCGCCCGACCCCCTTTTCATTTTTTTAAAATAGTATTTTTATTATTGGATAGATACAGAGAAATTGAGAGGAGTGAGGAAGATAGGGAGATAAGTGTACTTAACCAGGTGCACCACCGCCTGCCCCCCCCCCCCCCTTTTTGCCTTCAGGATTATCACTGGGACTTGGTGCTGTAACTATGAATCTACTGCTCCTGGCAGCCATTTTTTTCGTTGGATAGGATAGAGAGAAATTGAGAAAGGAGGGGATGAGAGAGAGAGAGGGAGACAGGGAGATATCTACAGCCCTGCTTCACCTTTTATGAATCTCTGCAGGTGAGGAGCCAGGGGCTTGAACTGGCATCCTAGAAAACTCTGAAAAGTTTATGGAAGCAGCTAGATGCTTTATTTATTATTATTATTATTATTATTTGTTAATTTGTTTTTATTGGGGTTGGGGAGAATGTTCATTTCAGTTGTTCTGAGATAGTTTTTTTTCCCTTTTTCTTGGAGCTGTTCTTATTGCCGGCAGCCTCATCAGGCCCGCTGCTGGGTGGCTCCTCAGTGAATTTTCTTTTCTTTTTCTTGGTAACAACCTTTGTCTCTTCTTGGTCACTCACTGCTTCCTCTTTGGGAGACTTCTTCCTCTTAGGAAGATTAACAGTGCTGGTTGTTTCTTCAAGGTCACTATTAACTAACTCCTCCTTGGAAAAAGATTTCTTTTTCTTGGGTTTGGAAACAGGTAGCTCTTCTTCCATTCCATTTTCCTGAGGAACCTGGGGTTTTTGCTTTTTCTTCTTTTTTGGTTTTTCACTTATCTCCTCACACTCCTCTGGAGCACTACTGCTGTTTTCTGAAGCAGCAAGGGCAAGTGCAGCTAGGCGTTTCTTTTCCTTCTTCAGGCGCTTCTTCTCTTGTTTCTCCATTTTCTTAGTAATCTCTGCAGCAGCTTCCCCTGCCTGGCCAAAAAAAAGTGCTAAAAGGATCTGCCGACCTCTTTATCCAGATCTCCTTTTAGACTTTGTTGGATCAGGCTCATTAAATCAGTTTTTTTGCCTCCATATTATTATTATTTTTTAATGGTGGTGCAGAGGATTGAACCTGGGACTTTGGAGCCTCAGGCATGAGAGGCTGTTTGCATAACCATTATCCTCTCTACCCTCCACCAGCAGCTAGGTGCTCTTTTTTTTTTTGGCTCCTCCTGCTAAATTTGCACAAAGGATGCAAATGATTTTTTTTTTTTTTTTTAACCAGAGCACTGATCAGAGGGATTATGATGGTGCAGGGGAGTGAACCTGGGACTTCGGAGCCTCAGGCACAAGATCCTGTTTGCATAGCCATTATGCTATCTACTCCAGCCCAGGCTCATTTTATTTCCTATAAACATCCCTGAGGTTATCGTTGCCTATTCTATTTATGGCAAAATTGAGAAAACAGAGAAGCTTCAGATGACACTGAGCAACGGAGGCACCAAGATCCAAATGCACCGCCTCTCTGAGTGCAGAACCGACACTTTACTGGGCAGCTCCCTCGCAGCTTAGACCTTCATATGTTCATCCTCTGGGGAATGGCGCTCAAGCCAGCCTCCCTCCATTCTGGCTCCTCCTCCCTGTTGTCCTGTGTGACTTGTCACTTATTCCGGGAGCTAACACTTTCCAGGCACCCTAGCAGAGCCTGGGGGTGGTGAGGAGGAGAAGAGTAAATGTGCAACATCCAGGTTTCCTTTGCTATTTCATCTTGCCTCCATCTTGGTCCTCCCAGCATGGGCATACGAGACGAGAAAGGAGCCTAGACAATAACTGCCCACAACCAACATGACCGCCGGGTCTCTCTGCCCAGTTTGCCGCCGGCGCTGTGCGGTTTCCATGGTAACGCGGCCGGGTCCTCCCGTGTTCGCTCAGACCCGGCGTGTAAGGAAATGCGTTTTGCCCGCCCCGTCCCTTTTACGACAGTTGTAGCGATAGTCACGGCAGTTGAAGTTGGTGTCAGCTGATTTACTGCAGCAGCGGCGGCAACGGCACCTTGCATCCAGGGCTGAGGTGGCCGGTCCCCAGGTCTACCTCCCCTCGGGATCCCCGAGATCCCCACCCTCACTCCCCCGCCGGACACCTCCCGGCCTTGCCCTCCTTCGTCCTGTGCCCACGGGTGACCTGTCGGGCTAGATCGCGGCAGGAGATGAAGCTGTGACAGGTCAGAGGGCTTTGGGAGCTTCTCCCGGGGGCGACCTCCGCGCGGTCTGTGCCCTGGGCGCGGGGTCAGAGGCGAGAGGTCAAGGGTCACGGCGCGCTCCAGCCCGCGGGGCGGCGCCAGCTGTCAGAGCGCTGAGGCCGCTGCCCTGCGCGTTGCGGGTCGGGCCGCCCTGGGCGCGTTTGGCCGGAGCCGGGGTCCTGCCGGGGGTTTCCGGGAGGCTCCCTCGCTCCCCCGGTGAGTGGCATTTGCTTCTCGTGACGCTGGCCTGGGTCCTGCGATGGGACCGCCTCGCTCTCCCTGGCGATCGGAAAATGGGTGGGTGGCTGTCGACACGCTCCGGGGGGCAGTGTGTTTGCTCGTGGGGTGCGGGGGCGCTGCGCCATCTCCCGCTCCGGGTCGGCTCCCCTCTCTGGTTTGCCCTTGTCTAAGGTGCAGAAACGCCAAGGAGATGCCACCTGCCACTTGTCATCCTGCTGCCCCAGGACTAAGGACCTGCCACCCCTGCTCCCTGCTGCGTGGAATGGGTCCTTGCTGCGTGGAAGGCGGCCCCCTCCTCCCTGTCGCCTGATGCCAGAAATCAGGGTTATGTTTTGATGGACTTGCTATGTGGGTTTCTCTATGTGGGTTTTCTCCTGGACAGAGAATGTGCTGCTGCTTTCAGCACGAAGCCTTGGCAGCCACAGGGGCAGAGCAGGGCAGGGCAGGTGGCGCCGTCCAAGGGCAGCACCCTCACTGCACGTCGCTCAGCCCTCGCCCGCTGTGGCTTTTGTTTTTGTTTTGTGTCAGGGCACTGCTGGAGCGCTGGCTTCTAATGGCGTGGGGGATCGACCGGGGGGATCGAACCGGGGACTTCGGAGCCTAATGCGTGAAAGTGTTTTTTTGCACAGTGCTTCTGAAATCACTCCCACTCCCTGCTGTAACTCCTTTTTAAGCTGTTTCTGGCGTAAGGCTCCCTGGGCAAAATGGCTCAGGGCTGCCGATAGTGTAAGAGAAATTTGAGTTTTTGAAGTTTTCTTACATGCAGAATTTCTCTGTAAATAATTGTGACAGTATGGAGGTGGAGGGCGGCTTTAAAGTGACAGTAACAAGCTGAAATGTCTTATTATTATGGAGATCAGAAAATACCTCAACTTCATTCGAAATCATAGTTTTTAGTTATTCCAAATTGGGACAATATAATGCTTTCTTAACATCAATTACAATATGGAAGATAAATTATTTTACACACACACACACACGAACCTGAACGGCAAAACTAAAGCATACTCTCCTTTCTTTTCTTTTTAAAAATACTTTAAACTTTTTTTGGTATTATTTATTTATTATTGGATAGAGACAGAAATTGAGAGGGGATGGAGGAGAGAGACAGAGACACCTGCAGCCCTGCTTCACCACTTGTGAAGCTTTCCCCCTGCGGGTGGGGACCAGGGGCTTGACCCTTGTGCACTGTGATGTGTGCACTTAGCCACCGCCGGGCCCTCTTTTCTTCCTGTCTTCCTTTCACCATAACCCTGTCAGCTCTGGCTAATGGTGGCACAGGGGATTGAACCTGGGACCTTGAAACCTCAGACATGAGACTGTTTGCATAACCATTATCCTATTTATCCCTACACACATAATCTCTTTTTTTTTTCTTATTGCCACACATAGCCAATTTTTTTTTTTATATTTTAAAAGAAATATTCATTTAGAGGGTAGTGCACGGGGTTAAGCGCACATAGTACTAAACGCAGGGACTGGCACAAGGATCCTTGTTTGAACCCTGGGCTCCCCACCTGCAGGGGGGGGGTCACTTCACAAGCGGGGAAGCAGGTCTGCAGGTGTCTGTCTTTCTCTCTCCCTCGCTGTCTCCCATCCTCTCTCCATTTCTCAGTTTCTTTCCATTCTATCCAAATAATCTAAAGAATTGCTGCAGGAGCAGTGGACTCATAGTGGTGGCACTGAGCTCCACTTACAACCCTGGAAACACACACACACACAAGAAATATTCATTCATTCATTTATGATAGAAACAGACTGGAGCACTTACCTGTGTGGGTTCTGCAACCCCAGGCCACACTCTTGGCAAGTGCTGTACTCTCTTTTCAGACCCACTTCTCCAGCCACTTAACCAAGATTTCAAAGGTTTCAGTAATCATATATATTGAAGGGTCTGATCTTTGCCTTAAGTACCTCCCTGATCCTTTCAAATTTTATTTACTTTTATAACTTTAAAAAAAAATTTTAAACTTTATTTAATTTGATAGGACAGAGAGAAATGGAGAAGAAACGGGGATTGAGAGGGAGACCACCTGCAGACCTGCTTCACTGCTTGTGAAGCTTTTCCCCTGTAGATGGGGGCTGAGAACTTGAACCCAGGTCCTCGTACATGATAATATATGCACTTAACCAGGTGTGCCACTACCTGGCCCCTTGATTTTATTTTCATATTTAATTATTTATTTGCTAGGACAGAGAGAGATTGAGAGGGGATTTAGAGATAGAGAGGGAGAGAGACACTTGCTTCACTGCTCGTGAAACTTTGCCCCTGCAAATGGGGACCAGCGGCTTGAACCCAGGCCCTTGCACATTGTAACATGAGCGACCAACCAGGTGCACCACCCCACCCCAACTCCTGCACTGTAACTCGTACGTTCTACTGGGCTCACCGCCACCTGCCCAGCTCCAGTGCAAACTTTCTTGCATGTGTGATGTGTGTCCTTTTGACTGTATGTGCTATTAATTGTGTGTTGTTTGGAGTGGTCATATTTTTAGTTTATAGAGAAGCAATCATGCCGTATATCTCACTACTTTTTTTTGTTGTTGTTGTCTCCCCACCTACAGAGTTTTTAAAAAATTAATTTCTTAATTAAAAAAAAAATCTTTATGGGGCCGGGTGGTGGCACACTTGGTTGAGCGCACGTATTACAATGTGCAAGGACCCAGGTTCAAGTCTCTGGTTCCCACCTGCAGGAGGAAAGCTTTGCGAGTGGTGAAGCAGGGCTGCAGGTGTCTCTCTGTCTCTCTCCCTCTCTATCACTCTCTTGATTTCTGGCTGTCTCTATCCAATAAATAAAGATAATAAAAAAATTAAAAATAATTCTTTATTGGGGGATTCATGGTTTATAGATAGCAGCTAAATACAGTAGTATGTACTTTAGTTATATTTCTCAGTTGTTATTGGGGGATTCATGGTTCACAGACAGCAGTAAAATATAGTAGCATGTATTTTAGTTACATTTCTCAGTTGTTTACATTTTCATTTAACCCCCACTAGGTCCTCTGCCATCATGTTCCAGAACCTGAGCAAGCCCCCCACCCCATCTTTTAATTTGGTGCAATGCACCAACCTATTATTATTTTAAAATATTATTTATTTAATACTTATTTTAGATAGAAACAGAGAGAAGCTAGGAGGGAAGGAGGAGATAGAGAGGGAGACAGGTGGTAGGGAGACAGGTGGTCCTGGAGGTACAATGGATAAAGCACTGGACTCTCACACATGAGGTCCTGAGTTCAACCCCTGGCAGCACATGTACCAGAGTGATGTCTGGTTTTTTCTTTCTCCTCCTATCTTTCTCATCAATAAAGTCTTGAGAGAGAGAGAGAGAGAGAGAGAGAGGGAGGGAGAGAGAGGCACGCCTACAGCACTATTTCACTTGTAAAGCTCCACCTCTTGCTGGTGGGGCCAGAGGCTTGAACCTGGGTCCTTAGGCACTGTAACATGTGCACCCCACTGGATGTGCTACCACCAGGCCCCTCTGCCTATTATTTCTAACTGCTGCACAGTATCACAGACTGTGTGTTTATGATGTTTTATCTCCTTCTTTGCTGTTTGTAGTTACTCATCTTACCTTTATTTTCTTTCCACTGTATACAATTCTGTGATAAGCAGAAATTTTTTTTTAAAGATTTTATTTACTTATTAAGGAGAAAGATAGGAGGAGAAAGAGAAAGAACCAGGCATCACTCTAGTACATGTGCTGCCGGGGATTGAACTCAGGACCTCATGCTTGAGAGTCCAATGCTTTATCCACTGTGGCACCTCCCCGACTACAAGCAGAACTTTTTTAAAAAAAAATATTTATTCCCTTTTGTTGCCCTTGCTTTATTGTAGTTATTATTGTTGTCATCGTTGTTGGATAGGACAGAGAGAAATGGAGAGAGGAGGGGAAGACAGAGAGGAGGAGAGAAAGATAGACACCTGCAGACCTGCTTCACTGCCTGTGAAGCGACTCCCTGCTTGCAGGTGGGGATCCTTAGGCGGGTCCTTGAGCTTTGCGCCACGAGTGCTTAACCCGCTGCGCTACTGCCCGACTCCTGATAAGCAGAACTTTTATACCTATATGATGCTTTCTTGAGATAGGTATTAAGGAGTGCGGTTTCTTTTCTTTTCTTCTCTTTTCTTTTTTACCAGAGCACTGCTCAGCTCTGGCTTATGGTGGTGTGGGGGACTGAACCTGAGACTTTTGAGCCTCAGGCATGAGAGTCTCTTTGCATATCTACCCCCCCCCATCCCCATCAATGTTTAGTGTTATCCAGAGCCCTAATTTTTCCTTTATTTTTCTTTCATTTCATTGGATAGGACAGAGAGAAACTGATAGAGGAGCGGGAGAAAGAAAGACACTTACAGACCTCCTTCGCTGCTTGTGAAGGTCGCCCCTGCAGGTGGGGAGGAAGGAGCTTGACTTCGCATCCTTGCGCAGGTCCTTGCACTCAGTATTATGTGCGCCCAACGGGTGCGCCACCGGCTGGCCCCCAGCCCTAATTTTTCCAGGCAAATATTTAGAAAGGAATCTCTCATTCCTCCCACCCCCACCCCTTACCAAGGTTATCATTTGCGTTCAGTGCCAGCACAACTCCACCACTCTGGGTGGCCACTTTTCCCCCTTTTGTTCTAGACAGTGGGTGAGAGATAGAGATGAGGGAGAGAGAGGCGAGACACCACAGCTCTAGCCCGCTGCTAGGGGAGCTTCCTCCCCGCAGGCTCACCATGTGCTGACCAAGGGCTTGAGTCCCTGCACCCGGCACTGTACACTTTGCCGGAGCCACCTCCCAGCCCCACCAAAGCTCATTTGAATCCTCCCAGTTAGTGAGCATTTCTTCACTTGCTTTCCTTTCTCTCCGGTTTTTGCTCAGCTAGTCTGTTAACCCATTTTTATTTCAAGTTTCACTCATTTTCTTGTTTTGTAGAACATTCTCATATCTCCTTAAAAATTGCAAGTCTACTGTTTCCTATGCTTATTCTGTCACTTGTCTAGAACTTTTTAATGATCTTCACTGGACATAAATCTTTACTTGTGATATCATTAAATAAAGAATTTTTCAGGTGGGGGTAGATAGCATAATGGTTATGCAAAAAGAGACTCTCATGCCCGAGGCTCCAAAGTCCCAAGTTCAATCCTTCACATCATCATAAGCCAGAGCTGAGCAGTGTTGTGAAAAAAAAAAAAAAAAAAAAAGAAAGAAAAAGAAAAAAGAAAAGAAAAAAAGAAGAGAATTTTCTGGGTGCTGGACAGTGGTTAAGCACATAGTACTAAGTGCATGGGTTATGCATGGAACCAAGTTTAAACCCCACTCCCTATCTGCAGCAGGTGTTGAAGCAGGTCTACAGGTCTCTCTCTCTCTCTCCCCCCCATCTTCCCTTCCCCTCTCAATTTTTCTCTGCCCTATCCAATAAAATGGGTGTGGGAGGGAGAGGAAAAAATAGCTGTCAGGAGCTGTGGCTTTGTAGCACCAGCACCCAGCTCCATCGATAATCCTGGATGCAAATTCATAAATCAACTCAAAAAAATTTTAAAAAAGAATTCTTTGACCTTATGGTTTGTGTTTTAGCAGTTTTATTTCAGAGGTCTTTCTCCAGCTGTCACAGAGTCACTCATGTTTTACATGCTCGTTGCTTCCTAATTTTCCTTTACACTTGCAGGTCTCGAATACATGCAGAGTTTGTCTTTTAGTGATCTATGTCACAGGATAGGGATCCAGTTTACTTTCCGTAAAGTATGCCAGTTTTCTTAGTGTCTGTCTTTTCTTTTTCCATAGATAAAGCGGTGCTGCACCTGTATATGAAGTCCTCGAATGTGACTTGAACACTGTAGCTTACTCTCTGGTTTGCTTTTTGTTCTTTGCATTCCATGTTGTTTCAGGACTGTGATTTTGTAGTGTTTTCCCTTCCATGAGTAATAGCCTTTATTTTATGTTAGCCATATTTGGAAATGATGATAGATTCATAGGAAGTTACAAAATATAGTACAGAGAAGTCTGGTTTTCCCCAGCAATTATATACTATAGCACTTCCTAAATTCCTTAATAGTTACAGTATTATTATTACTAAATTATGTGGTTAGTGCTATAAGCATTAAGTGGAGAGTAAATCCTTCATTCCTTGCCCATTTTCAAAGCTGGTTTAGCTATAATAATTTTTTAAGACTTTATTTATTTATTCCCTTTTGTTGCTCTTGTTGTTTTATTGTTGTGGTTATTATTATTGTTGTCGTCATTATTGAATAGGACAGAGAGAAATGGAGAGAGGAGGGGAAGACAGAGGGGTGAGAAAGACAGACGCCTGCAGACCTGCTTCACTGCTTGTGAAGCGACTTCCCTGTAGGTGGGGAGCCGGGGGCTCAAACTGGGATCCTTATGCTGCTCCTTGCACATTGTGCCACCTGCGCTTAACCCGCTGTGCTACCTCCTGACTCCCGCTATAGTAATTTCAGACCCTCCAAACACACAGAGGTATTTTGCTTTGTTTTTACACATATTGTTTTGCACATAAATATTTATTTCACTTCTGATAGTTAACGTGTCTGTGATCATTCATAGATCGTGTGCCAATTACATTATGTTCTCCCACAGAGAGAGAGAGAGAAAGAGGCTCCACCTTTCTGGAGCTGTCATAGGGAGATAGATGCATGAGAACTAAATAAGTAAAATTTTGGCATGTTAAATAGAGAAATCTAATGCAATATTGTTTGGCTGGTAGACTTTATAACTTAATGATGGTTAGAAAAGGTCTCACAGAGAGGAAGACATTCTAGCAGGAGCTTGAAGGAGGTGAGGGAGACTGCCCCGCAGAACTCCCGAGGACACTGCTGACACCCTACTTGGTATCCTTGAAAAAAATCCATCAATCAGAATGGAAACAAGTAAACAAAAGGCCCTCATTCTTGTAGGATAGGTAATTGGATAGAGTGACTTTTACTCAGCTTGAGAAGGAATCCTTGAGAAGATTCTGAAATGTATGGCATACTGTGATGGATCTGTCTGTCTATCTATCTGACTGTTGGTATCTGGGATCAAACATGGAGCCTCTTTCATGCAATTCCAATATGCCGGTGCTGTAATTCCTGGGCCCCTGATTTTATATAGTGTTACCTTACGTGTTGTGTTGGAGTGTCAGTGGACAGGGAGATATAAAGAAAACAGTTAAAAGGCTACTGTGTTATCTGTGGTGGAGAAACCGATGACTTGGAATGGGGGTGTTTGCAGCTGAAGGTGCTGAGGAGTTGTTGAAATATTTTGAAAGTAGAGTTTTCTGGGCAAAGGAGATAGCATAATGGTGATGCAAACAGACTCTCAAGCCTGAGTCTCCCAGGTCCCAGGTTCAATCCCCCATACTACCATAAGCCAGAGGTGAGCAGTGCACTGGTAAATTAATAATAATAATGATAATAATAATAATAATAGAAAAAAAGAAAGATTTTTTTTTTTTCTGATGAATTAGGCTATGGAATGTGTATGTAAGAGAAGACTCAACAACGATTCTAGGTTTTTGACCTGTGGCGTCATAAGGACAGAGTTGCTATTATCTGAGATGAGGAAGACTTGGGGTGGGGGCTGGGAAGCAGGTGGAGAGAAGAAGACCTGGAGTGTCAAGTTCCAGAAATTTATTAGCCAATCATATGGAGCTGTTGAATAGAAAGCCAAATGTGAGCTTGGAGTCCAGAAGAGATGTCCAAGCTTAAAGCTGAGAGACATAGTCAATATAGAAATGGCATTAAAACTGTGATATTTACTGAGATCATAGAGGGAGGTGGTGCTGCCAAGGAAGAGAAGAAGTCCAAGAACTAAGCTCTGAGTCAACATTTAAAGGATAATAAATGAGGACAAAATGGAGTAAAAAACGAGGTAGCAGGTAAGTGTGAAGACTGAGGCCAAGTGAAGTTGTTTTAGGAGAGAAGGGAGTATGACCGTTGCCACATGCTGCTGGTAGGTCAGTTAAGATGAGAACTAGAGGGTGGGGGTAGATAGCATAATGGTTATGCAAAGAGACTCTCATTCCTGAGCTCCCAGGTTCAATCCTCCACACCACCATAAACCAGAGCTGTGCGGTGTTCTGGTATTTCTCTCTGTGTCTTACTCTCTCTGCATCTCTCTCGAAAATAAAATAAATAAAAATACTTAAAAAAAAAAAAAGATGAGAATTAGAGGGGCTGGGTGGTGGTGCACCTGGTTGAGCACACATGCTACAGTGCACAAGGACCCAGGTTCAAGCCCCTGGTCCCCACCTGCAGGGAGGACTCTTCACAATGGTGAAGCAGGGTTGCAGGTGTCTTTCTGTTTCTCGCCCTCTCTATCTCCCTCACTTCTCAATTTCTCTCTGTCTCTATCCAATAATAAATAAATAAATAAAAGTATTAAAAAAAAAAGACGAGAATTAGGAACTGGTGTTATAGGATTTAGCAGTGGGGCACCGAACAGTGACTTTGGTAAGAGCAGTTTAGTGACAGCCAGAACACTGTCAGAGGAGGGTCCTGTTAGAAATGGCGTCAGCAAGCAAATGTGGAAACTGACATCTCCCCAAGTCAGCGTGACTATCAGATCATCACACTTTCTGCTACTATAATGACCCCAACAATGTTTCCAGTTTTGACTTCCCATTTGGGAAACCCTGTTTATTTTTTCTTCTAGGTGACTTAATTTATATCAAGAAGTTTCAGAGTTCAGTTTTTGGGTATTTTTTTAAATGTTAATTGAGGGTAAGGAGGGGGCATGATTGGAAATGCAGGTGAGAGTAGAGGTCTAGGTGGGTGAGAAAATTGAGGGTGGTTCTACCAAGTGGGATCTGCACTCCCTAAAAGACAGGGGCTTGCTGGCTGGACATAGTTTAGTTTCTCTTTAGCTTAATCACCCACTTCTGAAATGGAGGCAGATTGTTGATCGACAGAGCATAAGTAGAAAAGTTCAGACATGGGTGCTCCAGAAAGATGAAACATGACATACTTAGTTTTTGTCTCTGTCTTGTTCTCATTTATTACCCTTTAAATGTTGGCTTCAGAATCTTATTGAATCACTTTTAAACTTGGGGTTTATTTTTGACCAAATAGCTGTACAGTTCTTGAAAACCCGACTCTCATGTTCTCAGGGCTGTTTGAACTAGAGAAAATGCACCTAGTCTTCTGTCACCATCTGCTTGTCCGTCGTGTCCTTTGGAAAGTGAATACTGGAACTGTCTTTAGCAAAGTGGTCCTGATGTATCAAGTTCATGGGGACTTAACTCCTCGCCACTCAAAGAGGAAGTCTAATATTGCAACCTAGTGACAAGTTTAGTGCTCAAAAGCATGGATCCTGAACAACTTAATTCCAGAAACTCTTTGTAGTCAGGAAACAGCTCAGTAGTTTCTTCAGCGCATTATGGCACAGCTCTCAATTTTGTTACGATAAAGTCTTACGTATTTGATTCATTTTCTCCAGTGCTTCAGTAAATTGGTAGGAAAAACATAAATACCAGGAAAAGTAATAGTTTTTAGTATTTAAAAAAAAAGCTCATTATCAAATGGTGGAGATAGCATAATGGTTATACAAAAAAACAAAACAAAACAAAACAAAACAAAAAACCTTTCATGCCTGAGACCTCAAAATTCCGGATTCATGCTCCACATACCTCCATAGGCCAGAACTGAGCAGTGCTTTGGACTAATGCTCTCGTTAAGATAAAAACAAATAAGATATATATATAGTATTTTTCAAGCCCCAGTGATGGCAAAAAAAGTATTAATTTTTGGCTTGCAGTACTGTAGAATTTGAGGGGTATAGGTTTTTCTTTTAATTTTTTTTTTTTTTTATATGTGTGTTGGCCTTTTGGATCTCTTCTTTGGTGAATATTCTGTTCATATCCTTTCCCCTTTTGGATGGGGTCATTTTGTTGTTGTTGTTGAATTTGGTGAATTCTTTATGTATTTTGGTTACTAGCCTTTTTTTTTTTAAGACTTTGTTTATTTATTAATGAGAAACATAGGAGGAGAGAGAAAGAACCAGGCATCACCCTGGCACATGTGCTGCCAGGGATTGAACTCAGGACCTCATGCTTGAGAGTCAGATGCTTTCTCCACTGTGCCATCTCCCAGACCACATTTTTAAATTTTTTTTAATATTTATTTCTTCCCTTTTGTTGCCCTTTTTTAAATTGTTGCAGTTATTTTTAATTTTTAAATTAAAAAAAAATTTTTTTAACCAGAGCACTGCTCAGCTCTGGCTTAATGTTGGTGCAGGGGATTGAACCTGTGACTTTGGAGCTTCAGGCATGAGAGTCTGTTTGCATGACCATTATGCTATGTACCCCTGCCCTATTGTTGTAGTTTTTTTTTTTTAATTTTTTTTTATTAACCAGAGCACTATTCAGTTCTGGCTTATAGTGGTGTGGGGGATTGAACCTGGGACTTTGGAGCCTCAGGCATGACAGTCTGTTTGCATAACCATTATGCTATCTACCCTCCGCCCTGTTGTAGTTATTATTGTTGTTGTTGGATAGGACAGAGAAATGGAGAGAGGAGGGGAGACAGAGAAGGGGAGAAAAAGACACCTGCAGACCTGCTTCACCACCTGTGAAACGACTCCCCTGCAATGCTGAGTGGGAGGGGGGGTGGTTTGAACAGAGATCCTTATGCGGTCCTTGCACTTTGCGCCACCTGCGCTTAAAGCACTGCACTATCGCCCGACTCCCGAGGGGTATAGGTTTGCACCTCAGTATCTTTGTATATTATGTTGTGTATATACATATCTGGTGTTAATCTCACTATCAAAAAAGCCTCCTGGAGGTCGGGCAGTAGCGCACATAGCACGAAGCGCTAAGGGCCGGCAGTAAGGATCCCGGTACGAGCCCCCGGTTCCCCACCTGGTGGCTTCACAAGTGGTGAAGCAGGTCTGCAGGTGTCTATCTTTCTCTCCCCTCTCTATCTTCCCCTCCTCTCTCAATTTCTCTCTGTCCTATCCAACAACAATAACAACAAACAATAATAATAACCACAACAACGATAAACAACAACAAGGGCACTGTGCCTCAAGCATGAAAATCTTTTGCAGAACCATTATGCACTCTCCTCAGCCTTCAGTCTTTCAATCTTTTTGATACAGGCCATTGTCACCGGCATGAGTGATCTATCATTGTCATTTTGGGGGTGATCATAACACAGGCTTCACTGCTCTAGACTGACTTCAGATGGAGACAGAGGGAAGAAAGACACTCCAGCACCAAAGCTTCTCCCAGTGTAGTGGAAGAGGGACCCCAATCTAAGCTTGCATGAATGACAAAGCAAATAAATACTCTATCCATTTGAGTTGTCTTGCTAGCCTTCGTTGTCCTTTTGACTTGAAGAAAATTCTGTCTGGCTCACTGCCTTCACTACATCATACTGTGAACTGGAAAAACAAACTTTTTTTTTTTTTTGACAAATGTTAGAGTAACATTCTCTGAAACTCTGAATAAACCTCTGTAGACTTCTTTTTCTTTTACTGCAGCTGTGGCAAGTCCATTCACCACTGCACTGCAGTCTTGCTTCTCGAATTCCTGGCTGGTAGGTTGGTAAGGTAGGCCTATTCCTCTTCACGTGTGCCTGTTCTCATGAGAAAGAGTTTGAGCTTGTTTTTGTCTGTAAGCCTCAGGGGACTCCTGCGTAGGGCACAGGGTGTATGTAGATGGAGATGGTATTGATTTTCCTATGGCAATGCCTTTGTTCCTGGGCTAGACACGCTTGTTGGCTCTTGCACTTGGGAGTTAGAAAAAACAGTGTGGAGAAATTAACATTGATTGCATATTAGACTGTTATTTTTTTATTTTTTGTTATTTTTTAAAGATTAAAAAAGTATTTTATTTATTTATGAGAAAGATAGGAGGAGAGAGAAAGAACCAGACATCACTCTGGCACATGTGCTGCCGGGATCGAACTCGGGACCTCATGCTTGAGAGTCCAAAGCTTTACCACTGCGCCACCTCCCAGACCACTGCATATTAGATTTTTCACAAAGTCTTTTTTTTCCCCCTCCCCCTCTAGGGTAATCACTGGAGCTGGGTGACTGCACTAGGAATCCACTGCTCCTGGCGGTCATTTTTTTCCATTTTGTTACCATTGTTATTATTATTGCTATTGTTGTTGTTGAACAGGACAGAGAGAAATGGAGAGAGGAGGGGAAGACAGAGAGGAGGAGAGAAAGATAGACACCTGCAGACCTGCTTCGGCTTGTGAAACGACCCCCTGCAGGTGGGGAGCCAGGGGCTCGAACTGGGATCCTAACTCTGGCCCTTGTGCTTTAAGCCATGTGTGCTTAACCTGCTGCACTACCGCCTGGCCCCCCACAAAGACTTTTTAAAGCCATTTTTAACTTTGTGATTAGTGATGGTTTATAGGATTGTAAGATTACAGGGTGTAGTTCCGTGTCATTCCCACCACCAAATCACACAGAACCTTAATTCTTCTATAGCTTTAAGAAGTCACATGGAATTTTGGTATCACATGGGTATTGCAGATATCTAAGTATCATTTGACAATGATAGTTTTATTTATTATATATCGTAAAGATAATTTCTTTTTTCTTTTCTCTTCTTTTTTTTTTTTTTTTACCAGAGCACTCAGCTCAGCTCTGGTTTATGGCCGTGTGGGGGATTGAGCCTGGGATTTGAGAGCCTCAGGCATGAAAGTCTGTTTACATAACCATTACGCTATACCTCCACTCAGTCATTTTTTATTATAACATTTTATTTATTTATTCACCAGCTAGAGATAGAGAGAAACTGAGAAGGAAGAGGGAGTTAGGGAGAGAGGCGGAGAAACACCTGCAGCACTGCTTCAATGCTCGTGAAGCTTCCCCTCTACAGGTGGGGGGCAAGGACTTGAACCCGGGTTTTTGTGCACTGCGGCATGTGCACCCAACCAAGTGAGCCATTCCCTGACCCTGAGATAATTTCACATGAGACAAAAAGAGATAAGCCAGAGCACCAACTAGTACCCGTGGAGCTGGGGATCAAACTGGGAAACTCAGACATGCAAAGCTACACTCTACCAATTGAATTATTTCTCTGGTTGTTATGTTGATGGTGTTTTTTTTTTTTTTTTTTCCTTAGGTCACAGCTCAGCTCTGGTGGTGCAGGTCACTGAACCTGGGACCTCAGTCCCTTAGGCATGAGAGAGACTGTTTGCATAACCGTTATGCTGTCTTCTCAGCCCTCTGTTGATAGTTTTAAACCATTTACTCCCCTCCAACAGAATGGCAAAAAAAAGTAGAAAATAGTTATGCTGGGAATACGTGACAGTTACCTTAGTGGAATGGCAACTGCATGTCTCTTGTGGTGAAGCAGGGTGTATGCTCTATGAAACATACTTGCCAAACAATATGTCACTTGAACATAATGATCCAACTTCCAGTTTATAGAAAAATCAGGAGCCAGAGGAACAAGCTGAATGACATCCTAGAACAACAAAAGACCAGTTAAAAGAAGTGGACATTCTGTAACTCATATGGTCAATTGGCTTTGTTTTCTTTTATAAAGTTAACTTGGCCTCAGGAGATAGTATGGTTCCTTACGCTTCAACAAACTTTCACAATCCCTGGTGCCACTATACATAGAAATTGAGCTGTGTTATGGTAGAAAAAAAAAAAGAAAAAGAAAAAGAAATAAAAATACAGACAGAAAGAAGGAAAGAAAGAAAAAGTTGATATGAAAACATAGCCATGGAGGAGGGTAGGTAGCATAATGGTTATGCAAAGAGACTCTCATGCCTGAGACTCCAAAGACCCAGGTTCAATTCTAGCACCATCATAAGCCAGAGCTGAACAGTACTTTGGTAAAATCAAACACAAACGAAAGCCATAACCAAACCCAGTGCGTAAAACTTGAATATTTTGTTTATTGGTCTAAAATAAGTTATAAAAGCTGCCCGGGAAATAAAGAATTGTATGTCTGAGGCCTCTGGGCTTCATCCCTGGCATCTAATATACCAGACTTGAACCTGGTCTGTCTCACTTTTTCTCTCATAAAATAAATAAATCTTTTTAGAAGAAATAATTGCAGTGACCAGGAGATAGCTTGCTTGATAAAGTATTTACTTTACCATTTGTGAGGCTTTAGGTTTGAGCGCTGGCACCACATGGCTAGCTCAGAGGGAGCTCCATAGATATGGAGCGGTGCTGTCGTGTTTCTCCCCCTCCTCCCTTCTGTCTTCAAAAGTGGAAAACATTGTGTCTGTGAGGCTGCTCAATGGTGTTGTAATGTCTGAGTCTCTGGTTTCTCACCTACTTCCCACCCACTTGGCATATTTAGAGAGAATTGGTCTCAACAGCCCATAGGTTTCAAAGCATTGGCTATTGCTTCACTCTCTAATATTGAGGAGAACATGGAAGAGAGTGCTAACCTCTTCGTGGATAGGGGAATTCTGAATGTCCATAGATTAGGTCTATTTAAAAGTCTAAACTGGATTACATGAGGTCTTTTGTGATAATAGAAACAGCAATGAAAAGGCCAAAGGTTTAGAAATATAAGTGTGATTAGCCTAAGAGAATGGGGTAGGGAAAAGTGAAATTGTCAGATTTGCTAGCAAGGACCCGTAACAAATGAAGGTATTTTGGACAAAATTGAGATGTGAACATGTTTGAAGAACAAAGTTAATTTAAACAAAAGGCAGAGATTAAGATGGTAGACAATGAGAGGATAGTTAAGGGCGTGAGATCCTTCAGAGCCCAAGAGGAGTAACATATCACAAACAGATCTTTCTCTTTCAGAAATATCTCACTTGGAACACAGTGAGAGTTTAATAAATGATAGTTCTCATCTTTTCTGTTTATTCAATTCAATAAATACACATTGATTACCACTAAAAATCAATAGCTTTTCAAGTTCCAGTGAGTTGCGGTTTGCTTGATAATGATTAAATAATCAACATGGCAGCGTACATAGATGACCTGGCTTAACCCTTGATGCAGCATAAATATTAGGGGAACAAAGGACTTTGTAAACAAACAACTGCAGCCAAAGTGATGAGTGTTCTGCAGGAGCAGGCATCAAATGTAGTGAAGACAAGGTCACAACAGGGGGGCTGGATGGGACACTGCAGGGAGGAACAACATTTAACGAGATGATAGGCGCTCAAGAGA
Source organism: Erinaceus europaeus (assembly GCF_950295315.1). Classification (NCBI taxonomy): domain Eukaryota; kingdom Metazoa; phylum Chordata; class Mammalia; order Eulipotyphla; family Erinaceidae; genus Erinaceus; species Erinaceus europaeus. The sequence goes on from NC_080176.1 coordinate 71,770,359, forward strand.
AATTCTTGTTATATTTCAGTCTTTTTTTTTTTTTTTAACTCCATGTTGTATGTTTTTGTATACCTTCAAAACAGAGGAATCCCGGTAAGTCAGGGCCATTATATTTGTTCCTTTACTTACTCAGATTATTAATAATCTGAAATTTGAGACCTAGTGAAACATCCTCAAAGTGTGTTCATCTTGAGAATTTAGGAATTCCACACAATCCAGTCACTGACTTTTCTGTTTTGTTTGTTTGTTTATTTACTTATTTTTGCCTCCAGGGTTAGTGCTGGGGCTTTATGCCTGCACTACAAATCCACTGCTGCGGGCAGACATTTTTTCCATTTTTTTTGTTGTCATTGTCATTCTCCTTTTTTTTTTTTTTTTAATAAAATGGAAATATTGACAAGACCATACAATAAAAGGGGTACAGTTCCACACAATTCCCACTACCAGAATTCCATATTCCATTCCATCCCCTCCTTTGAAAGCTTTCCTGTTATTTTAAAAAAACTCCCTTTTGTTGCCCTTGTTGTTTTACTGTTGTAGTTATTATTGTTGTAGTTATTGATGTCGTCGTTGTTGGATAGGACATGGAAATGGAGAGAGGAGGGGAGACAGAAGGGGGAGAGAAAGACAGACACCCGTAGACCTGCTTCACCGCTTGTGAAGCGACTCCCCTGCAGGTGGGGAGCTGGGGGCTAGAACCGGGATCCTTATGCCAGTGGTTTGCACCACCTACCCTTAACCTACTGTGCTACTGCCCGGCTCCCAGCTTTCCTGTAGGCACAGAGCCCCAGGATCATTATGGGATGCAGAAGGTGGAAGGTCTGGCTTCTGTAATTGTTTCTCTGCTGAACATGGGCATTGGTATGTCAATCCATACTCCCAGCCTCTCTCTCTCTTTCCCTAGTGGGGCAAGGCTCTGGGGATGTGGGATTCCAGGACACATAGGTGTGATGGTCTGCCCAGGGAAGTCTAGTTGGCATCATGGTAGCATCTGGAACTTGGTGGCTGAAAAAGAATTAAGATATAAAACAGAACAAATTGTTGGCTAGTCATGAACCTAAAAGCAAGAATATTGCACATGAGATTTGGAGTCTCCATTTTGGAAAAAGCTAGTAGGTCTATTTCGGGTATATTCCAAGGGGCCCATGACTTTACTAGTTTTTGCCTGAGACTGCAGGTATTGTCTGGGGAGATGGTGTCATAGTTGGAAAAAGGACTAGAAAGCTGGATCAGGGAGAAGAGTAGCTCCCAAATATGGGAAAAGTATATAGATATTGTTAACTGTAAACCCCATCAATTTGATCTGGGGCCCACCTTCAGCACAGGAGCCTGTGTAACCTCTGCATCCCTGTAGATCTGAGCTCGCATTCTGTGGTTAGGAACATTCCAGGTCGCACTAATTTCAGGACCCATCTTCTACAAGTGGTAGAGTATGTTGCCTAACCTCATTTTGGAGAATGGAACATTCCCTACCATTATTGATCCACATTTAGGGCAAGGTCCTGTAGAGGCCCACAAAAGGGTCCATTATGTTGTTCCTGATGGAGATGACCAGTGGCAGTGGAGAGAGGGGTCTGTTAGAGGTCTAGGCCCATGTCTGTGTGGGAATCCCAGGCCTCCCTGACTAGGGCCCCAGGTGATGGGGTGGCCTGGTAGTGACTAAAGAGTCATCATTAAAGTATGCCAGTCTCTTTCCCTTATTCAGTTTTTGTAGTCCTTACTTTGACAAGGTAGCTTTGGAGTGATTGAGGGAAATGAAATAGGAAGTAGGTGAGGAGGGTGTCTTAATTCTAAGTAGAGACTATTTCATTAGGTACTTTATGGTGTCTTTTTAGGTCTTTCTGCTTGCTTGCTGCATTTGTTGACTCACTGCAATCTATTATGTACTTTTGCTTTCAGGTATATATATTCCCCTAACTTGTTTTCCCCTAACATGTGTACATGTGTCCTATCTCATGGGCCCTGGTCTGTATCTAGGTTTTGAGGCTTTGTTAGGAAGTGTACCACCTGAAATGGAATTAAGGAGTCCTATGAACTAGGAAAGGTTTCACTAGAGTATTGAAGCTGGAGGGTTGACATTCCACACGTGACATCTCTGGACACAGTCTGAAGTGAAACATGCGAGATGGTACTAGTTTCATTGATATCTTTATTATTTTGTTGTTGTTATTGCTGTTGTTGTTGGATAGGCAGAGAGAAATCGAGAGAGGAGGGGAAGACAGGGGGAGAGAAGATAGACACCCACAGACCTGCTTCCTGCTTGTGAAGGGACCCCACACGCAGGTGGGGAGCTGGGTCCTTGTGCTTAGAGCCTTGTGGGCTTAACTTGGTGTGCTACTGCCCAGCCCCTGTCACTGACTTTCCTGCTTCAGAGAGAGTCATCATTTAGTTTTGTTGTTTTGGGGAAAGAGGGTGAAAGTAGGGAAGAATGTGGAATATTTATATTTATAGTATTATTCTACTATTGTAGCAAATGTTGAGTATGCATATATATATATATCCCACTTAACTAAGATGGAAGTGTATTTTATGTACTGTACTATACTGTTTTTCCCATTGTACTTTATTATTTATTTACTTATTTTTACTTAATTTTTTTTTTTAGCAGAGCTCTGCTCAGCTCTGGTTTATGATTGTGCTGGGGATTGAACCTGAGACTTCAGAGCTTCAGGAATGAAAGTCTCTTTACATCACCATTATTCTATCTGCCATTGCCCCTTTATTATTATTTTCTAAATTTTAGAAAGTTTATGGGGGGTTATTAGAGCATCACTCTGGCACGTGGGGTACAAAGGGTTAAGCTGAAGGCTTCGTGCTGCGAGTCTAGAGATTCTTTCTTTCCTTCTCCTCCTCCTTTTTGTTCTTTCTTTTGCTCCTTTTCTTTTCTCTTCTTTTTTATTTAATTTATTTATTCCCTTTTATTGCCTTTGTTGTTTTATTGTTGTAGTTATTATTGTTGTCGTTGTTGGATAGGACAGAGAGAAACGGAGAGAGGAGGGCAAGACAGAGAGGGGGAGAGAAAGACAGACACCTGCAGACCTGCTTCACCGCCTGAGAAGCGACTCCCCTGCAGGGGGGGAGCCAGGATCCTCGCACCAGTCCTTGCGCTTTGCGCCACGTGCGCGTAACCCGCTGCGCTATAGCCCGCTGCGCTATAGCCCGAGTCCCTTTCTCTTCTTTTCTTTCTTTTTTATGAGAGCACTTCCCGCCTCGAGCTTATGGTGTGGGGGAATTGAGCTTGGGACTTTGGAGCCTTAGGCATGAGAGTCTCTGCGTAAATAACCCTTATGCTATCTACCCCTGCCCAATTATTTCACTTTGTTGGGAGGGGCACACGTGACCCCTTGGTGTCCTGAATTTTCCCTTAACAATTTCTCATACTTCAGTGTTCCATTGTTAGACTCTCATAACTTATCTAACACATTGGTCACTTGATGAACATTAGGTTTTTGTTTGTTTCTTTGCTTTTGGTTTTTTACCAGAGCACTGTTCAGCTCTGGCTTTTGGTGGTGCAGGGGATTGAGCCTGGAACTTTGGAGCCTCAGGCATGAGAGTCTGTTTGCATAACCATTATGCTATCTACCCTCTGCCGGAACATTAGGTTTTGTTCCATACAACCTTTAAAAAAAATCACAGAAACTCTCAAGTCTAAAAAAAAAAACAAAGAATAATGTAATGAACACCTGAACTAAAAATAGCTTCCACACCTATTTCTAGGGTTTGGATTCCCTGGAGAGCAGATCTGAGGTGGAGATTAGCACTCAAGTTTATTAGGAAGTGCTGTTAGCATCAAACAGGAGAGTAAAGGGGGGTGGCTGGAGAGTCAAGTTAGTTATCATCAGAATTCTGGTAGAGGAGCTGTGAGCATTCTCATCTGACCCTGTGAGGAATTCTGAAAAGATCCTTTGGAACTTCTCTGGATTGTGATGTTGGTATTTTCCCTCTCCTCTCCCTCCCCTCCCCTCCCCTCCCTTCCCCTCCCCTCCCCTCCCCTCCCCTCCCCTCCCCTCCCCTTTCCTTTCCTTTGGCAGAACTCAACTCTGGTGGTGGTGGTGGGGGGGGACTGAGCCTGGGACCTTTGTAGCCTCAGGCATGATGTCTTTTGCATAAACGTAATGCTGTCTCAACCCTGTATTATGAGTTTAAGAGACTTTTAAAAATTTATTTACATATTATTTATTAGCTAGAGAAATTCAGAGGGCAGGGGGAGATAGAAGAGAGACAGAGAGACTCCTGGAACGCTGCTTCACCACTTGTGAAGCTCCCCCCTTGCAGGTGGGGACCTGGAAGAGCCTGGTTTTTATAACCATGGTTTGATGAGTCATGGTAGGTGGGAGCTGGGGTCTTCTTCTTCTAGCGTTTGCCCTTCTTCCGTAGCCAGTCAACAGCGTCAGGCTGAGCCTGATGTAAAGTTTCGAGACCTCCTTTGAATCTGGAGAGGTGGCAGTCGTTGACTATGTGGGTCATAGTCTGTCTGGAGCCGCAGGGGCAGTTCGGGTCGTCTCTGGCTCCCCAGCGATGGAACATAGCGGCGCACCGGCCATGGCCTGTTCGGTAGCGATTGAGGAGGGCCCAATCATAACGAGCTAGGTCAAAGCCGGGTTGACGCTTGCAGGGGTCTGTGATGAGGTGTTTGTTCTTTACCTCAGCTGACTGCCAACTCTGTTTCCAAGAGTCTGGAACAGAGAAGTTCAGTGTAGGCGTAGGGGACCAGATTGGGTGACGAGACGTCAAGCGTTGGACAGGGTGGGCGAAGATATCCGCGTATATTGGCAGGTCCGGTCGAGCGTAGACGTGGGAAATGAACTTAGATGATGCCACATCCCGACGAATATCTGGCGGGGCGATGTTGCTAAGAACTGGCAGCCATGGAACTGGGGTGGAACGGATGGTTCCAGAAATGATCCTCATGGAGGAATATAATTTGGAATCGACCAAGTGGACATGGGGGCTACGGAACCATACTGGGGCACAGTATTCTGCAGTGGAATAGCATAATGCCAGAGATGATGATCGTAGTGTGGAAGCGCTCGCGCCCCATGAGAAGCTGGCCAGTCTTGCAATGATGTTATTCCTCGCGCCCACCTTTGCTGCAGTTTTTATGAGATGTTTGTGAAATGACAGAGTGCGATCGAGAGTAACGCCAAGATAGACTGGCTGGGCTTCATGCCGGATTCTCGTATCGCCAAGCTGCACATTAAGCTCACGCGAGGCTGAGGCATGGTGTAGATGGAAGACAGATGATATCGTTTTTGCAGTGCTAGGGATTAGTCGCCATTTTTTACAGTAATCAGATATCAGAGACATGTCTTTCGTGAGTGTTTCCTCGAGGATGTCGAACTTGGATGCCTGAGTTGCACAGCAGATGTCATCGGCGTAGATGAACTTCCTTGAAGAAGTTTCTGGGAGGTCATTGATGTAAATATTAAATAGCGTAGGAGACAGAACAGAGCCCTGGGGGAGGTCACTTGAGACAAGTCTCCATCTGCTAGACTTGTCACCCAGATGCACCTGGAATCTTCTGTTTTGGAGAAGAAACGATATAGTGTTGGCCACCCATGGAGGCAGGCATCTTGAGATCTTGACTAGGAGCTGGGGTAAGCATCTCACATTGGCTAGTGGTGGTGGTGGGGGAGGACCTGGGCTGGGGCTCTCAGCCCAGTCCTTATTTATTTATTTATTTATTTATTTATTTTTTAATTTCTTTATTGGGGAATTAATGTTTTACATTCAACAGTAAATACAATAGTTTGTATTTGCATAACATTCCCCAGATTCCCATATAACAATACACCCCCCACTAGGTCCTCTGTCATCCTTCTTGGACCTGTATTCTCTCCACCCACCCACCCCAGAGTCTTTTACTTTGTTGCGATACGCCAATTCCATTTCAGGTTCTACTTGTGTTTCTTTGTTTTTTTTTTCCTGATCTTGTTTTTCAACTTCTGCCTGAGAGTGAGATCATCCCATATTCATCCTTCCGTTTCTGACTTATTTCACTTAACATGAATTTTTCAAGGTCCATCCAAGATCAGCTGAAAACGGTGAAGTCACCATTTTTTACAGCTGTGTAGTATTCCATTGTGTATATATACCACAACTTGCTCAGCCACTCATCTGATGTTGGACACCTGGGTTGCTTCCGTGTTTTGGCTATTACAAATTGTGCTGCCAAGAACATATGTGTACACAGATCTTTTTTGATGGGTGTGTTGGGTTCCTTAGGATATATCCCCAGGAGAGGAATTGCAGGATCATAGGGTAGGTCCATTTCTAGCCTTCTGAGAGTTCTCCAGACTGTTCTCCCCAGAGGCTGGACCAATTGACATTCCCACCAGCAGTGCAGGAGGGTTCCTTTGACCCCACACCCTCTCCAGCATTTGCTGCTGTTACATTTTCTGATGTATGATATGCTCACAGGAGTGAAGTGGTATCTCATTGTTGTCTTGATTTGCATTTCTCTGACAATCAGAGACTTGGAGCATTTTTTCATGTGTTTCTTAGCCTTCTGGATCTCTTCAGTGGTGAATATTCTGTACCAGTCCTCCAAATGGGGGCATTGTTGGATGGGGCTATTTGTTGTCTTGGTGTTGATCAGTCCTTTATTCTTAAGCAACATCTGGATGCTTAGCATCATTCACACTCATGATGTTTTTCATCATCATCCCTTCTCAAATCCCTTACTCCTAACCTCTCTTCCCTACATGCCACTGAGCCCAAATGCCTTCTCATTCATACTATAGTCTTTTTTTTTTTAGTAAAATCTGGATTATCCAGAATAAGTGGAGGGTGGAATTTTCTGGTAGGTGAAATTTTGTGGTAAATGAGATTGTACAGAACAGAGAAAAGTATTTGTTTTATTTGAAAGCAGGGGACCCATGTATACCTTTGAGTTCTGAGATAAACTTGTGGGTAGTCTTGAGACATTTATTTATTATTTATTTTCTTTATGGGGGATTACTATTTTACAGTCACCAGTAAATACAGTAGTTTGTACATGCATAACATTTCTCAGTTTTCCAGATAATAATACAATCCCCACTAGGTTCTCTGTCATCTTTTTCCAGGGATCTAGATTATTATTGTAGTTTTACTGGCAGGCTAACGGTTTACAGTATAGTTGTTGGTACATGAGTACAAATTTTCATCTCACCAAGATAAGTGTGTGCACACCACACTCACTCCCAGTTTAGATCCATCACTGTGTACCTGAAAGCTTCCTCCCCCCCCCCCGTACCCCATCATTGCCTTATTCTCCTTTCTCAAAGTCCTATGGTGCAATACACCAAACCACTCCAAGTTTTACTATTCCCCTTTTTAAGTCCTTGTTTCTTAAAATCTGCCCATGAGTGAGATCACCCCCCCCACATTCAGCTAACTTGTTCTCACTAAGAAAAGTCCTTCTTTTTCAATAGCTTAAATAAAAACAAAATAGCAGTAGGTAGCCATATCTCATTAATTTTTAGCAGTGACTTGACTTAGCTATGCAAATGAAGGGTGAGTTTATTTTTTTTTTGCTTTTTTTTTTTTTATATATTCCCCCTCTATTTTTGCTTTTCATGTGGATACTTTTTCCTAAATTTTTGGGTGCCATTTTATGAAAATATTTACTGATTTTTGATTTCTGTAAGACCAGAATAGAACTGAATCTCTTCCTCTTTTGCCTCGTTTATTTATTTTCTCCCTTTCCATCGTATCCCCTCAGGTCTTACCCCCTTCCCTTCTTTTTTTCCTTCTTATCACTCTGCATGGAAAGTAATGGTCACATCTTTTTTTGCCTCAGGTCTTACACATTCCACCAAGCCCCAGGATTTGTTATTCTTCTGCTAGAATGTCTTAGATTTTTCTTTTACTTTCAGATATTTCATCATGTAAGCTACATTCTCACCCCTTCTAACCCAGGCTTATTACAGTGGTGTCTATCACGTCGGGTTTGTCTGTCTGCAGTTTTGCTGCAGGGCTGTCGGCTCATCCCAATCTGTCTGCAGTTTTGTGTACTATTACAAATTTTCCTTTTTCTTTCCTCTTCTTTTCTGTTCTTAAAAAAAAAAATATTAGGGAGGGGTCTGTTGGTTTACAAAATAGTCTTTAACACATAGGCATAACCTCTCTTCTCCCCTTGATTAGTGTTTAGGAGACCCATGTCTCCTAAACAGGATCCCAATATCTCTTCACCTGTCCCTTCCCCTCCTTACCCAGAGAGAGTCCTTTGCTTTGATGCCACACCCAGTCAGAGTTTTACCTGCCAAATTTTATATCTTATGTAGTTGGTAGGTTGCTGCTTTTTTAGATATCTGCTCATAGGACCACAAAGTCTGTCTACAGTCTGGCCCTGCTCATGACCACTGTTAAACAGACCTTGCATCCTCTCCCATCTCAAAACCTATTATAGTTAGAAAATTCTGGTTAAGTATATAGTAATTAATCTCACATAGTAGAATTTAAGTTTATGGGTGACTTTGCTGAACATCACTATTGTAATAATAGTGCTTATCCTTTCTGCAGAACATTTTTGCTATTTCAAAATGCTTCTTATTTTTTAAAATCCATTTACTTGTTTATTTATTGTTAGATAGAGACAGAGAGAAATTGAGAGGGGAGGGGAGATAGAGAGGAAGAGAGACAGAGAGACAGCCTGTCAGCCCTAATTCACCACTTGTAAAGCTTTCTTCCTGCAGATGGGGACCAGGGGCTTGAACCCAGGTCCTTGTACACTGTAGTGTGTATGTCAAATGTGCCACCACCTGGCCCCCACAGTGCTTTTTCTTTTGCTCTTGGCATACTTTTGTGTTTTCCCTATATCAAAAGACATATTGTGTTAGGCATGTGCTTGTGTACACCAGCCCCTAGCTATTCTGTCACTAAAATATCCCACAGATTCACCTTATTATTACATTCTTGTCACTACTACCCTTTATCACACATTCCTTAAAGACATTGTATATGGCAGACCTTTTGCTAAGTCTCATATGGTAGTGACTACATAGATGTGTTACTGTTTTTTTTTTTATTTAAGAAAGGATTAGTGAACAAAAACATAAGGTAGGAGGGGTACAACTCCACACAATTCCCACCACCCAATCCCCATAACCCACCCCCTCCCATGATAGCTTTCCCATTCTCTAGCCCTCTGGGAGCATGGACCTAGGGTCGTTGAGGGTTGCAGAAGGTAGGTCTGGCTTCTGTAATTGAACATGGGCGTTGACTGGTCGGTCCATACTCCCAGTCTGCCTCTCTCTTTCCCTAGTAAGGTGTGTCTCTGGGGAAGCTGAGCTCCAGGACACATTGGTGGGGTCTTCAATCCAGGGAAGCCTAGCCAGCATCCTGGTGGCATCTGGAACCTTCTGCACATCCAAAGAAACTATTAAACAAACAGAGAGACCCCTCACAGAATGGGAGAAGATCTTCACATGCCAGACATCAGACAAGAAACTAATCACCAAAATATATAAAGAGCTCAGCAAACTTAGCCGCAAAAAAGCAAATGACCCCATCCAAAAATGGGCAGAGGAAATGAACAAAACATTCACCACAGAGGAGATCCAAAAGGCTAACAAACATATGAAAAACTGCTCTAGGTCACTGATTGTCAGAGAAATGCAAATTAAGACAACACTAAGATACCACCTCACTCCTGTAAGAATGGCATACATCAAAAAGGACAGCAGCAACAAATGCTGGAGAGGATGTGGGGACAGAGGAACCCTTTTACATTGCTGGTGGGAATGTAAATTGGTCCAGCCTCTGTGGAGAGCAGTCTGGAAAACTCTCAGAAGGCTAGACATGGACCTTCCATATGACCCAGTAATTCCTCTCCTGGGGTTATACCCCAAGGACTCCATAACACCCAACCAAAAAGAGGTGTGTACTCCTATGTTCATAGCAGCACAATTCATAATAGCTAAAACCTGGAAGCAACCCAGGTGCCCAACAACAGATGAGTGTTACTGTTTTTAATGAGGGTAATGAGTGGTAGAGGGGCCGGGTGGTGGCACACCTGGTTGAGTGCACTTGTTACAATGCACAAGGACCTGTGTTCAAGCCCCTGGCACCATCTGCAGGGGGAAAGCTTTGCAAGTGATGAAGCAGGGTTGCAGGTGTCTCTCTGTCTCTCTCCCTTCCCTACTTTCTCTCCCCCTTTCTCTCAATTTCTGGTTATCTCTATCCAATAAATAAAGAGGGTTAAAGAATAGGCAGTGCTTTGGTTAAAAAAAAAAAAAAAGAAAGAAAGAAAAGAAAAAGAAAAAGAAAAATCATGGGTGCTGCCAGGTGGTGGCACACCTGGTTGAGCGCACACATTGCCATGTGCAGGGCACGCTGCATGAGTGATGGAGCAGGTCTGCAGGTGTCTATCTTTCTCCCTCTATGTCTCTCCCTCCTCTCAATTTCTCTGTCTTATCAAATAAAATAGAAAAAAAAGGTGGGGGGAGAATAGATGTTGGGAGCTGTGGGTTTGTAGTGCTGACATAGAGCCCCAGGGATAACCCTGGTGGGAAAAAAATGTTCATACAGTTCTCCATCTGGGCAACTGAGCAGGTTACTTTATACAGTTTAATTTCCTAGGAAACACATTGGCAGATTTTGGAATCTAGTTTCTCCTTCGCACATGCACACACACACACACATGCACTCACACCGTTAACTTCTTATCTTTATTAAGTCGTTAGATAACTAATGATGTAATATGTTCCCCTGGAAAAGATATTTTGATGTTCTTTACTGTTTTTCCTACGGGAGGATTTCTCTTGATAATTAATGAATTACTTTAGGTCATGTATGATTTTTTTTATCTTCCTTTTTTTTTGCACCAATTGGGAGTGAACTCAGAATCATGCGCATGTTTGATATTTCTGAATGGCCAGTTTATCCGTTGTTTCTATTTAGGGAGAGAAGAGAGAAAGCAAGGCACTGCTTTACTGTCCATAGAATTCTTCCAGTGCCATTCATGCTTCTTTGTGTTGCCCAGGGCTCAATCCAGGTCCACACAGATAGCAAGTCATGCCTTCTTTTTTTTTAAATTTTTTTATTTAAGAAAGGATTAATTAACAAAACCATAGGGTAGGAGGGGTACAACTCCACACAATTCCCACCGCCCAATCTCCATATCCCACCCCCTCCCCAGTAGCTTTCCCATTCTCTATCCCTCTGGGAGCATGGACCCAGGGTCATTGAGGGTTGCAGAAGGTAGAAGGTCTGGCTTCTGTAATTGCTTCCCCGCTGAACTGGTCGGTCCATACTCCCAGTCTGCCTCTCTCTTTCCCTAGTAGGGTGGGTCTCTGGGGAAGCTGAGCTCCAGGACACATTGGTGGGGTCTTCAGTCCAGGGAAGCCTGGCCAGCATCCTGGTGGCATCTGGAACCTGATGACTGAAAAGAGAATTAACATACGAAGCCAAACAAATTGTTGAGCAATCATGGACCCAAAGCTTGGAAAAGTGGAGAGGAAGTGTTAGGGAGGGTACTCACTGCAAACTCTAGTGTACTTCTGCTTTCTTGCAAGTCATGCCTTCTATGTGGACTTTCTCCTTGCCCCAGGCTTTATTTTGAAAGGATGTACTCCTTTGACAGGTTGAATTGTGTTCTCCTAAAATTCTTTTTTTTTGTACCCTTTATTTATTATTGAGTACAAAATTATTATTTATTTATTATTGGGTACAGAGAGAAATTGAGAGGGGAGAGGTTGGTAGAGAGGGCGAGAGACAGAACCTGCAGTCCTGCTTCACCCCTCATGAAGCTTTTCACCTGCAGGTAGGGATGGGGGCTTGAACTCGGGTTCTTGTGCACTGTAACGTGTGTGCTTAACTAGGTGCGCCACCCACTGCCCTCCCTAAAGTTCTTTTTTTTAAAAAAAATTATTTTTTCCCTTTTGTTGTCCTTGTTTTATTATTGTAGTTATTATTGTTGTTATTGATGTCATTGTTTTTGGATAGGATAGAGAGAAATGGGGAGAGGAGGGGAAGACAGAGAGGGGGAGAGAAAGATAGACACCTGCAGACCTGCTTCACCGCCTGTGAAGCGACTCCCCTGCAGGTGCGGAGCTAGGGCTTGACCCGGGATACTTACACTGGTCCATACACTTAACCCGCTGTGTTACCACCCAGCTCCCTCCTAAAATTCTTATGTTGAAATCCCAACTGCTATTATCTCAGAATGTGACATTAAAATAATAATAATAATAATAAAATGAAGTCAGTAGGCCTGGCCCTTGGTTCCCAGACTTCTGATTTCAAAAACTATGTGACAGTAAGTTCTGCTGTTCATCTCACAGTCTGTGGTCATGGCAGCCCCAGGAAACTAATTCCCCATGATGACTCTTCCTTGCCATCAGTGATAATTCATTTCAGATTCTGGTTGGATGTTCATCTGCATTTGTGATGGAATGGGGATTTCTGTGTAATTACTTTATTATCTAGGGAAGTTAGAGATCAGTGTGCTTTTTAATGATAGAAGCCATCCTTTATTATGTTATAAGTGAGATGTTTGCTTGTTTTTGAGGGATATGAATTGCACTGTCGCCAGGTTTCTGTGAGTTCCCATGTCATTTGAATGTCGGAAAGTTCCTTCTTACTGGGTCAGAGCAGGCAAATATTCCTGTAGTCTACGTATTGCTTAGTCCTGAATCCACATATTTATAGCCAGGCAGTATGTATTGAGCATGACTCCTCTAATATCTAGAGAAACAGTATTCTTCCAAGATCTCACCATATTGTGATTCATGCTCCAACTTTATTTAGTTAATTGAGAGAAATCTCCAATACAAAACCTGAATGTTGGCACCATGGATAAATGAACGCCTTCTAGACTCTCTTCCTTAGAAAATCATTGTTGGATATGTTACTCAACTGTGATCATGATGTACCAAATTTGTTAAAATTGATTTATTGCTGTGGTCCGGTGTCAGGCTAGAGAGAGAGAGAGAGAGAGAGAGAGATATGACCCAGGAACCAAGCTTGTGGTGGTGAGGCAATTCAAATCTTTATTCATCCGAGCACCCCAGAGTCGGGCAGTAGCACACCTGGTTAAGCTATGTGGCGCAAATGGCAATGGCCGGCATCAGCCTTCCGGTGTGCACATGCACACTCCTCCAGGTCGAAACACGGAAGAGACAAGTCTGAAATAGAAGTGGCTTGACAATACCATACATGGTTAGGAAAGGGGTGGAGAAAGGTGAAAAAAAGTAGGGACTTCCTTTGCAACTGTTGCTAGGGGTTTAACTGGTAGGATTAATAATACCCTGCGGTCTTGAGGGTAGAAAAAGAATATATTAAATGGGCAGAATGGGTGGGGGAATAGGGTGGAGGCCTTAAGTCTTTTGTTAGACAAAGCAGAAGATTGATATGTAGATAATAAAAGGATGGGCCATAGTATCAAGGAATGCAGGATGGAGCAGGGGGAGCTGGCTTAATGTTTTAAGGAATGCCGGGCTCCTGGAGGCAGAAAAATGCAGGGTGCTTTGTGAAGCAGGGAGTCTGATAAGATGAGGCAAACCTTTGAGGTCCTTGTGTCCCCCTTGCTCAACCTCTCGGTAGAGAGAGAGAGAGAGACTGAAAGGATAGATGCACACCTCAGGTCAAACCCTGTCAGGCTCTACCACATCCTCACAATTTCCCTACAGTCCGGGAGATGGTGCACTGGAGAAAGCACTGGATTCTCAACCATGAGGTCCTGAATTCAATCCCCAGCAGCACATGTACCAGAATGATGTCTGGTTCTTTCTCTCTTTCCTCCTATCTTTCTCATTAATAATTAAATAAGGGAGTTGGGCGGTAGTGCAGAGGGTTAAGTGCATGTGGCGCAAAGTGCAAGGATTGACTTAAGGATCCCGGTTCGAGCCCCCAGCTACCTACCTGCAGGGGAGTTGCTTCACAGGTGTTGAAGCAGGTCTGCAGTTGTCTATCTTTCTCTCCCCCTCTGTCTTCCCCTCCTCTCTCCGTTTCTCTCTGTCCTAACAATGACAACAACAATAATAACTACAACAAGAATAAAAACAAGAGCAGCAAAAGGGAAAATAAATAAAAAGAAAAAAGAAATAAATTCTTTAAAAAATTAGTTTATTGCTTTGTTTCATGTCCTTATACTATATAGGAAATATAGCAATAATTGTGAAGTGGTAGTCCATGAGTGATGAGTATAATTGGAAGTGCACTTGGATTCCATTCTTCTGCCTCCTCCTCTTCTTTTCTTTATTGGGGGATTAATGTTTTACAGTCCATAATAAATACAATAGTTTTTCTATTCTTTTAATACATGCCTATCAGTTATAGGAAGAAAGTGATGCTTTTGGGGAAACAGTGATGAAAGTCATGTATTCTATAAATAAAACCAGGATCTAGCATAGATTACATTTTAGTGGCAGTTCCATTGTTATTCATAATTTTGTTACTTGTGTCAATTTCCAGTGACCAATTTTTAAAAGATTTATTTGTGTATGAGAAAGAGGGGGAGAGAGAAAGAGAGAGAGAGAGAGAGAGAGAGAGAGAGAGAGAGATTGAGAAAGGTTTAGAGAGAATGAATATTACTTTGGCACATGCAATGCCAGGGATGGAACTTGGGACCTCATGATTGAAAGTCTAACACTTTTTTCTCTATACCACCTCCTGGGCTGTACCAATAACTATTTCTTTAAAATAAATTTTAACTTCAGGTTTTTATTCGCTTATTTAGAAAGAGTAAGTAGTGTTATAAAGAAAAGACTTTAGGGGGCCAGGCAATGGCACACCTGATTAAGTGCTCAAATAACAGTGTGCAAGGACCCAAGTTCAAGCCTTTGGTCCCCACTTGCAAGGGGAAAGCTTCAGGAGTGGTGAAGAAGGACTGCAGGTGTTTCTCTATCTCTTTCCCTTTCTATCTCCTCCTCTCTCAATTTCTCTTTGTCTCTATTCAGTAATAAATAAGTAAAATTTAAAAAAGAGAGAAAAGAAAAAACTTTTGCTAAAAGCAGCTAGGAATAGACCATGGCTACCAAACTAGTTTTTTCCACATATATTTACTTAAGTATTTTAGAACATTTCCTATGTCAGTGTTGGCATTCTAAAAAGTCTATAGTTATACCTATATTATTTACTGTCGGTTAAATATCTTGGGCATAAAAGCTCTCTTACAGTAATGATTTATTTTGATTGACTATCTGTCAAACTATATAAATAATGTGCTAGTATTTCAGAGATTCAGCAAAGTCTTTTATGAATCATTCTCAGATTATTTCACTCTTCACTTCTCCCTATCATCTCTGAATTAGTCTTTAAATCCGTATCCATGCAATTGATAACACTTGATTTAGCTGTCTCACCAACTAGATTTTTAAGTTTGTCACATTATTCTTCTGCAAGGAGGTATGCTGGGTAATTGATTGATCTCAAATTTAATTCCTTTTACTAGATCTATTTTTTGTATTATGCATTTTAAATGAGCTTAGAGAGACAGATTCTTTTTTCTTCAAGTTCCAGAGTGTACAGCAAAAGGCATCATGACCTTTAGACGCAATGGGTGTCTAATAACTGTGGTTGACTGCACTTCTCATTAAACATGTCCACTTTAGTGTTGAACATTTTGTGAAACAACACTTGAGTGTTTTCTTGGTCACTGCTGTTTATTAATGGCTGGAGACCTAGGATCTATCACTTGTCATGGGTAGGATGGCAGAATAAGATGATGGTGTTCCATACTCAGCTATGTGGGTTCTGGTTTGGATGCCATCACTGTGCTCTGTGTTTTATGACTCTGACTCACTCTTTACCTGTGAAGGAGAGATGAAAGACTGCTTGATTGACGTGAGGACTAATGAGGATTTTAATTAGACTCCCTCTACATATGTCATTGTAATGCTATATGATTATTATATATAATCAGGTTTCATGTATTTTATATACTTGTAACTATCACAAGTTTTATTTATTTATTTACTATTATTATTATTTTTTTAATCAGAGTACTGCTCAGCTCTGATTTATGGTGCTGCAGGGGGTTGAACCTGGGACTTTGGAGCCTCAAGCATGAGAGTCTGTTTACATAACCATTCTACTACCTCCCCTCACCCTCACATATGTTTTATATATATAGTGGTTAGAAGAACTTCTGCACTTTGGAAGTTCAAGTTGAATTTATCATATAAATGTTTAATATGTTTTATAAATAAATACTGTAATTTCTAATATTATTCTTACGACATTTCCAGATTTGGAAACACAATGGCAGCAAACAGCCTTGTTCTACCCATTGTTCTTTGGGGCCGCAAAGCACCAACACATTGCATCTCTGCAGTACTTTTAACAGATGATGGAGCCACTATCGTAACTGGATGCCATGACGGACAAATATGTCTTTGGGACCTTTCAGCAGAATTGAAAGTGAGTATTCAAGAGGGCAGTTGTGCTTTTTAGTTATAGGAAGCTCCTCCTTATTAGAAAATAGCACATGGTGACTTGAGAGGTGGTAAATTGGATAAAGTGAACCAAACACACTCATCTAAAAATATTTTTGTACACTGTGTTCGTAATAGTACGATTTGTAATAGTAATTTGTAATAAGCAACCCAGGTGTCCAAATCAGATGAATGGCTGACTTGTGGTGTATATACACAATAGAATACTACTCAACTATTAAGAATGGTGAATTCACCTTCTTCATTTCATCTTGGATGGAACTTGAAGGAATCATGCTAAGTGAGATGTCAGAAAGAGAATATGGTATGATCTCACTCATAGACAGAAGTTGAAAAATAAGAACAGAACATGCAGTTTCACTGCTCCAGGTTATTTTTCTTTTTTTTCTTTCTTTTTTAAAATTCATATTTAGAGACAGAGGGACAGAATCTTGTGCATGACATTAAAAGTACTCTACTTGTTGAATTATATTTCTGGCCCAAGACAATTTATGTTTTAGAAGGACAATTTTGTATTTCTTCAGTATATGTGTTAGTATACTATTCCTATTATTAAATAATCAATACCCCTCTACCAAAGTTTACCATCCTCTCTTCATTCTTTTAACCTGCTCCTCTCCCTCTTTATTGATCTCTTTTGTATAGTCTGAGTACAAGAGGTTATTATTATTATTACTTTGTACTGTTTCTTTGCTTTTGTAATGTATGAGTGAGGTCAGATCATTCAGTATTTACCTTTTTTACCTTTAGTCTTTCAAATAGGGTGGGTTTAATGGTATTGAATTCCTTTAACAGTTGTTTGTCAGAAAAGCTCTTTATCACTCCTACAAATTTGAAAGATAGCCTAGCTGGGTAGAATGTTCTTGGCTAGAATTTATTTATTTATTTTTATATTTGTTTATTTCTAATGAGAAAGAGATAGATAGATAGATAGATAGATAGGGGCAGGGGTAGATAGCATAATGGTTATGCAAGAAGACTTTCATGCCTGAGACTTCAAGGCCCCAGGTTCAATCCCCTGAGTCACCATAAGCCAGAGTTGATCAGTGAAGAGAGAGAGAAACCAAAACACTGCTCAGGTCTGCTTTATAGTGGTGCTGGGGATTGAATCTGGGACTTCACACAGCCTCAGGCATGAGAATTGTTTGTATAACCTTTTTGCTCTCTCCCCAGCCCTGGGGAGTTCTTTCCCATTCAGCACTTTGAATTCATCATGTCATTGCCTTCTGACCTTTAGAGTTTCTATTGTGAAATTTCTTGACAATCTTACAATGCTTCTCCTCTCTCTCTTTTTAAAATTTTTAATATTTATTTTACCTTTTGTTGCCCTGTTTTTTTATTGTTGTTGTAGTTATTATTGTTGTTACTGATGTCATCGTTGTTGGATAGGACAGAGAGAAATAGAGAGAGGAGGGGAAGACGGGGAGAGAACGATAGACACCTGCTGACCTGCTTCACCGCCTGTGAAGCGACTCCTCTGAAGGTGGGGAGCTGGGGGCTCGAACTGGGATCCTTATGCTGGTGCTTGCACTTCGCGCCACATGCTACCACCCAACTCCCATGATGCTTCTCTTATATGAGACTTTTTATCTTTGTCTTATTGCTGTTTTGCTGTTAGAATTCCCCTTCATGGTTGACTTTTGTCATTTTTTAAGAACATATTTATTTATTATTTATTCCCTTTAGTTGCCCTTGTTGTTTTATTGTTATAGTTATCATTGATGTCATCATTGTTGGATAGGACAGAGAGAAATGGAGAGAGGAGGGGAAGACCGAGAGGGGGAGAGAGACATAGACACCTGCAGACCTGCTTCACCGCCTGTGAAGCGACTCCCCTGCAGGTGGGGAGCCAGGGGGCTCAAACAGGATCTTTAGGCCGGTCTTTTGTCATTTTAATTAAAATGTGTCTTTGAGTATACTCTGTGTGCTTATTTTGTTTGGTACTGTTTGGGCTTCCAGGAGCTGAATGTTTGTCTCTTGTTTTATTGTCGAGCAATTCTCAGTTATTATTTCAATAAAATATCTGTTTCTGTTCTGCTTCTGGAATTTCTGTGATGTGATTTTTTAAAAATCTTTATTTATTTATTGGATAGAGATGGCCAGAAATTGAGAGGCTTATAGTGTGTGGGGGATTGAACCTTGGAGCCCCAGGCATGAGAGTCTCTTTGCATAACTATCATGCTATCTACCCCTGTGCCCTGCAGTCCTGCTCCATCACTTGTGAAACTTCTCCCCAGCTGATGGGAACTGGGGTTTGAACCAGGTCCTTGACCTTGGCAATGTGTATGTTCAACCGGGTGATCACCCAGCTCCCTGTAGTACTCATATACCAGAGTATCGGAGCATCTTAATAATTTCCCTTAATTAATTAATTAATTAATTAATTTTGAAGAAAATATTTGGGAAGTAGCTACCCTTTATTTTTATTTTTTGGGGAAAGACAATTTAAGAATTTTTAAAAATGTTTTTCAGAGTAATTAAGGTATTATTTTTCTTATAAGAGAATTCAGGTTATTTTACATACTAATTTATTTATATAATTCTTATTATGTTATAGCTAAATGCTTAAGAATGTTCTGTTTTCATTAGGCTGGGAGGTATCTTAGTGGCTAGAGCATTGAACTTAAAAACATGAGGTCTAGGTGGTCCAGGAGATGGTGCAGTGGATAAGCATGAGGTCCTGAGTTCAATCCCTGGCAGCACATGTACCAGAGTGATGTCTGGTTCTTTCTTTCTCTCCTATCTTTCTCATTAATAAATAAATAAAATATTAAAAAAAATGTAAGGTCCAGTGCAATTCCTCGGCACCATTAGCCAGAGTGATGCTCTGGTTTTCTAATAAGTAAATACATACATGCATATATAAAAGAGTGCTCTGGTTTGAATCCTGTCTCCATTTCTCTCTCTGTATTGGGCAGGTAATATCACTTCCTGTTGTTCTCTAATGGACTCACAACTACTTACTGGGGTGACTGAGAACATTAAATGGGTAGGTCACTGCTCTTAGATTTTGGTATTTTAGTAATTACCAAACCTTTGACATCACATTAAATATTTTAACGGGATTCCTAGAAAAGACTGATTCAAACATTTGGTGTTTGGGGTCAGGTAGTGGCATACCTGGTGGAGCCCACACATTGCTCTGTGCAAGAATCTGAGTTCAAGCTTCTGATCCCCACTTGTAGGCAGGAAGCTTCACAAGCAGTGAAGTAGTGCGCAGGTGGCCCTTGCAACCTTCATCTCTTTGTTTCTTTCAGATAATAAAGGCAAAAACAAAGGGCCTCTGTCCTTGTTGGATTCATCATGCATGCAGGCACCAAACCCCAGTGACATTACCCTGATGGAAATTTTTTGTTTCTTTGTTTTGCTTTGTCATCTAACCTCAGACCTTTTTGTATTTGTAGGTTAACCCTCGAGCACTGTTGTTTGGCCATACAGCTTCAATCACTTGTTTGTCCAAAGCTTGTGCTTCTCGTGACAAACAGTATATAGTCAGTGCATCTGAAAGTGGGTAAGTATTCTTCAACATTTTATTCTCCCTCATTAACCTTTATTGCAAATAGTACCAGTGTGCTAGAAGTATGTTTTTTTTCCTTTCAGAATACCTTCTGAATAGAAGCTTCACTTATCTTTGAATGTCTTAATAAAAGAAAGATATTTGAAATACAGCTTTAAAGATGTGAATTTCATCACTAAAATTATTTTCCTAACATCTTTACTGTAACTTATTGTTGGTATGCTTCTAATTCTGCTTTTAAAAACCCCTTCTGTTTCATTTGGTTTAATCCCCCCTGCATTCTATTTACATAACACTGTATTCTATTTACATAATCTCTGTTAACAAGTTCCACCCTCCCTCCAGGGCATTGGTGGTTCAGTGGTAGAATTCTTGCCTGCTCCACCCCCTCTCCTTGTCATACCCTGATTTTCACCAGTCACTTTTCTCTCCACCCTCTCTGCGTCACATCCTGTTCCCACCCTACTGGGCTAGTATATTTATAAGGACAAGATTGTTTGTAGTTTTTAGTTTAGCTTAAAACCACAATCTAAGCTCGGCTTAGATTCATGCAGGACGCAGCACAATCTAAGCTCGGCTTAGATTGTGCTGCGTCCTGCATGAATAAAGAGATACTGCGTACAGCTCAACCATGAGTCCCTGTCTCCTCTCGTGAAGCCAGCCCGACAACTTATGATTATCTTTGCCTTACTTTGGAGAAATTTATAATGCAATAAAAATTAAAGCATGATCGTTAATCCTCATGGCATGCTTGTTGAGTTGGCAGATAGCTTTGAGAGTTTGTGAAAGCCTGAGTGATGCTAGGCTAGCATAAATTTGGAAGATGAAGTTATATAAAAGTTCGTACAGTTAAATTGACGGTAAAATAAATCACAGGCATATCTGCGTGTACTAATAAGTTTTAGAATAACTTGGCTGTTGGAGAAACAGGTACAGGGCAGTAGTTGTCGGGGCCAAAATATGATGAATTCTAAAATTTTCTCTGTGCTCACAAAACCATGTTATGTTATTGAAGAGAGTTGGTGAAGTGGAAGAGAAGAGGTTGTCCCTATTATATTCTAGAACTTAAGAGTTTGAAAAGAGCCTTGTGTAATCACTTGGAATATTAAGAGGCAGTTTCAGGCCAGTGAAAATAGACTGCCTGCTGGTCAGTTACAGCGAAATCCACATGAGAATGCATATCCTTTAAGCATGTTTTTAAAAATTATTTTTATTTTTCATCTGATAGCACAGAGAGAAATTGAGAGAAGGAGAGACAGAGAGGGAGGGAGAAAGAAACATACCTGCAGCGCTGCTCACTGCTTGTGAAGTTTCTCCACTGCAAGTGGGGCCTGGGTGCTCGAACCTGGGTCACTGTGCCACCAGCCCTATAATGCATAATCTAAATAGATTGACCATCCTTTGAAAAATTATTTTACACCATGTGAGGTATAAGAAATGACATCTTAAAGGAGGGCCAAGTAGTATTAAAATTACTCCATTTTATTAAAGTTATCTTCTGTTGGAGATATTCTGATAAATGTTATCTTCTGCTTATATAGGTTCATTTTTTTAAAAACAATTCCTATTGACATTTCTTATTTTAATGCTTTATTTTCTTTTTTTTAATATTTATTTAATTTATTTATTCCCTTTTGTTGCCCTTATTGTTTTATTGTTGTAGTTATTATTGTTGTTGTCGTTGTTGGATAGGACAGAGAGAAATGGAGAGAGGAGGGGAAGACAGAGAGGAGGAGAGAAAGATAGACACCTACAGACCTGCTTCACCGCTTGTGAAGCGACTCCCCTGCAGGTGGGGAGCCGGGGTTCGAACCGGGATCCTTATGCCGGTCCTTGTGCTTTGCGCCACCTGCGCTTAACCCGCTGCACTACAGCCCGACTCCCGAATGCTTTATTTTCAATTTGAGAGAAAGCTTTTCTTTCGTACACACTTAGGGAAATTTCTGCAACAAACACTGGATCAACAATGAAAACTAATTTGCAAAGGTTTGGAATACAGGTGGCTTTAACTTTTATGTTTTGTGCCTCACATTTTTCTAGCTGTGTTAATAAGCAATGGAAAAATTTCACATTAAAAGTTTATTTCTGGAAGTCGGGCTGTAGTGCAGTGGGTTATGCACAGGTGGTGCAAAGCGCAAGGACCAGCATAAGGATCCCGGTTCAAGCCCCTGGCTCCCCACCTGTAGGGGAGTCGCTTCACAGGCGATGAAGCAGGTCTGCAGGTGTCTATCTCTCCCCCTCTCTGTCTTCCCCTCCTCTCTCCATTTCTCTCTGTCCTATCCAACAACGACGACATCAATGATAACTACAACAATAAAACAACAAGGGCAACAAAAAGGAATAAATAATAAATATTTTTAAAAAAAGTTTATTTCTTGGGTTCAGGGAGGTGGCACTGTAGACAGAGTGCATGTCTTGTATGGATCCTACCCCTGGCTTAATCCCTTGACCATGCATGACAAAGCAATGTTCTGGTCTGTCATCAAAAATGATGGGAAAAAATTGAAGACGTAAAGTTTACTTCTTGCTTTTGTAACATGCCCCTCATATATTGCTGGCACTCTGTTGTTTTCGATGGGTTAAGTTGTTTTCACCGGCCTGGCTTCACGGGCAGGTAACAGATGACCAGGGACTCATAGTTGAGCTGTAGGCAGTATCTCTTTATTCACGCAGCACAATCTAATATGAGCTAAGTTAAACTCAAAGTACAGTACTCTAAAACTCACAATGCTGTCTTTATATATACTTGCCAAGTAAGGTGGAAACAGGATGTGACATAGAGAGGGTGGAGAGAAAAGTGACTGGTGAAAATCAGAGTGTGACAAAGAGGGGGCAGATTAGGCGAGAATCCTATCACTGAACCACAAATGCCCTGGAGGGAGGGTGGAACTTGTTAACAGTGGATATGTAAATAGAATGAAGCGGTTATATAAATAGAATAGTGTTAAGCAGGGGGGATTCAAACCAAATGAAACAGAAGGGGTCTCATGCATACCAACAGCACTCGGCTCTGCTTTGTTATTATCTTTAGTTTGAGGGAGCAACCACTGTCTGAAGCAGCCACTGCCTGGAGTGGAAGCAGATGTGAATTCTGGAGGGTCTCACATTATCCTTAGAACTACTCACATGACACACTTTTCCAGAGAGAACTTGGGAATGTAGTTCTGTTATGTGCCTGGAAACAATTCGGATCTAGCCGGGGTGCAGATGTTTGGGGGAGAGGACGTGGGGATGGTGGACGAGAAGGCCCAAAGTTTCATGAGCGGCGTTAATGACTGCACACTTCTTTTTCTATTCGAAGATCAGTGACACAACCCTCTGTGACATAAGTTGACTTTAAACTTAATGGCTATTCTGTTTTTATAGAGAGATGTGTCTCTGGGATGTGAATGATGGGAGGTGCATTGAATTTACAAAATTAGCCTGCACACATACTGGCATACAGGTGAGTTTCTGTTTCTATTACTGACCAAGTCAGTACAATCTATCATAGTTTGCAATTTTAAAACGGTTAAAAAAAAGCCTATATCTTTATATGAAAAGTGGAGGTGGATGGGGAGATAGCATGATGGTTATGCAAAACAACTTTCATGCCTGAGGCTCCAAGGTCCCAGGTTCAATTTTCAGTGGTACTATAAATCAGAACTGAGCAGTGCTCTGGTCTCTGTCTCTCTCTCTGAATCTTCCCCTCTGTATATCTCTTGTTAAAATAAATTAGAGAGAGAGAGAGAGAGAGAGAGAGAGAGAGTGAGTGAGTTAGTTCTAGGACAAAAGGACCAGAACTGAAGCAGTGAATGAAAATATTCCTCATAAGATGGTATAGTGCAGGAGGACATTGAAATACAGAAGACTAATGGGGGGCACTAGGCAGTGGCCACTTGATTAAACGCACTTATCACCATGCACAAGAATCTGGGTTCGAGCCCTCTTTCCCACCTGCAGGGAGGATGCTTCATGAGTAGTGAAGCAGGTCTGCAGGTGTTTATTTTTCTCTCTTCCCTCTTTATCTCCTCTCAATTTCTCCTGTAAAATAAATATAAAATAGGAGGAAAAAAGGGGAAAAAATGGCCACCAGCAACTGTGGATTCATAGTACTGGCACTGAGCCCCAGTGATAACCCTAGTGGAAACAGCAAGTGGAGAAAAATGTGGGGAAAGTCAGTACTGACTGTAGTTTCCGGTATCTCTGGCTGTCCTAACTGTCCAATTAAGGTCACTACTTGATTAAAAACTATATCGAAAACTGAATTCTCTCTTGCTAAAGCTTTTACAATTCCATTTGCAGTAGACACAGTCTAGCCTTCAGGTCGTATTTTTTATCGCTCATGAAGTTGGTACTTGGGTACATTTTTTGACCTTCCAACATAATAGAAGAAATGACCTTTTCATATATGTGGGTTACACAGGGCTTTATAATTTCTGGTTTTTATTCCTAGTATTCTTTCATACTCTGTGCAACTGTCAAATGTTTTTTGTGCTTGAGTTTACTCATCATTTTATGTGTTGTCTTGTGAGAATTATGAGATATGTAGAAAATATGATTTTTGTTCTCAGTGGGGAAGGAAAGAATACTTATCTTTTTATTATTATTATCTTTATTTATTGGATAAATACAGCCAGAAATCAAGAGGAAAGATAGAGATAGAGTGGGAGAAACAGAGAGGCACCTGCAACACTGCTTCACCACTGCAAAGCTTTCCCCCTGCAGGTGGAGATTGGGGGCTCAAACCTGGGTTCTTGCTCATTGTAACCTGTGCTCTTAGCTGGGTGTGCCACCACCACCTCCCAGCCCCTAAGAACTCCAATCTATTGAGCAAATACTTATTTATTTTATTTCTTTATTTTTTCATATTTATTCCCTTTTGTTGCCCTTGTTTTATTGTTGTAGCTATTATTGTTGTTGTTATTGATGTCATTGTTGTTGGATAGGACAGAGAGAAATGGAGAGAGGAGGGGAAGACAGAGAGGGGGAGAGAAAGACAGACACTTGCAGACCTGCTTCACCGCCTGTGAAGCGACTCCCCTGCAGGTGGGGAGCTGGGGGCTTGAACCAGGATCCTTACACTGGTCCTTGGCTTTGCTCCACCTGCGCTTAACCTGCTGCACTACTGCTGGACTCCCTATTGAGCAGATCTTAAATAGACATTTCTTGTATGGAGTTACACTAACACCTTCCTATATATATATTTTAATTTTTTATTTAAGAAAGGATTAGTGAACAAAAACATAAGGTAGGAGGGGTACAACTCCACACAATTCCCACCACCCAATCCCCATAACCCACCCCCTCCCATGGTAGCTTTCCCATTTTCTAGCCCTCTGGGAGCATGGACCCAGGGTCATTGTGGGTTGCAGAAGGTAGAAGGTCTGGCTTCTGTAATTGCTTCCCCGCTGAACATGGGTGTTGACTGGTCGGTCCATACTCCCAGTCTGCCTCTCTCTTTCCCTAGTAAGGTGTGTCTCTGGGGAAGCTGAGCTCCAGGACACATTGGTGAGGTCTTCAATCCAGGGAAGCCTGGCTGACATCCTGGTGGCATCTGGAACCTGGTGATTGAAAAGAGAGTTAACATATGAAGCCAAACAATTTGTTGAGCAATCATGGATCCCAAGCTTGGAATAGTGGAGAGGAAGTGTTAGGGAGGTACTCACTGCAAACTTTAGTGTACTACTGCTTTCAGGTATATATTTTGCAGTAGTTTATGGATACGTGTGCACATAAGCTCTCTCTCACAGAAACTGGTGTATATCTAGGTTATGGGACTTTGTTAGAAAGTGAACTACCTGAGATGAAATTAGAGTGTACTATAAAAGGAAAGGTCTCACCCGAGTAATGAAGTTGAAGGGTTGTCATTCCACATGTGAAGTCTCTGGATACAGTCTGAGGTTCCTATATTTTTATGAATTTAGCAGGAGTATATCATTTTACAAGTATGGAAGCTGAGGCCCAGGTTAATTAAATGACTTGCTCTGGTTTCATGGCGTCTCTTTCATAAGTGCCAGAATCACAAATCAGGTATTCAGCTCATGAGACTACATTCCTTCTATTACATCATACAGCCACACTTACAACAAAGAAACAAAAATATTTTATTGAGAACACCCCACCCCATCCCTGTGTAGTGTGAAGTAGAAAAGGAATGGCAGTTGGAGAGAGTGGTGACTAGTGACATGCACCTGTTTGTTTTTTTTTAATTATCTTTATTTATTTATTGGATAGAGACAGCCAGAAATTGAGAGGGAAGGAGGAGATAGAGAGGGAGAGAGACAGAGAGACACCTGCAGCAGTGCTTCACCACTCATCAAGCTTTCCTTCTGCAGGTGGGGACCTTGTTTGAATTGTATGCGGAGATGATCTCTCTCATATATTTCATTTTATTTTTAAGATTGCATTTATTAGGGCAACAAAAGGAAATAAATAAAAAATTTCATTTATTAATCATAAAAATAGGAGGAGAGAAAGAACCAGACATCACTTTGGTATATGTGCTTCAGAGGATCAGACTCAAGACCCCATGCTTGAGAGTCCAGTGCTTTATCCGCTGTGCTAAGCTCACATATTTTATTGTTTCATTCAGAAGTCCTTTTTTAGGTTATACAAAAGGATTAAAAGGACTTATCATGACTTCTACTCTCAAATAGTTCAAAAACCATGTATAAGTTGTTAAGAAAGTAATATTATTTGTACAGTGAAACACCAGTTTACCACAAAGAATGTGTGCCACATGACATATGCTTGAGACTGCTACTGAATAAATTAAACATTTAGGAAGAGATCATGATAAACTTGACAAATGCGTAAAAATCAAACATCTTAACTGTAGGAGAATGCTTACACATTCCTCTTGTTATAGTTCTACCAGTTCTCTGTTGGAAATCACCGAGAAGGAAGGCTTTTATGCCATGGCCATTATCCTGAAATCCTCGTTGTGGATGCCACCAGCCTTGAGGTGTTGTACTCCTTGGTATCAAAGATATCGCCTGACTGGATTAGCTCCATGAGTATTATTCAATCTCACCGGACACAAGGTCAGTGTTTGGGACCCTTTAGGAATTTGAGCCCCCTAACAATATTGGGTTTACTGAAATTATTATATTAAAATATTTGGTTATATCCTATTTAATAAATAGCTTTTCAAAAACAATTTATTGTCTCTACCTTCTTTTTTTAAAGATAGAAGATTTTTTCTTTTATTATTATTATTTTTATTTATAAAAAGGAAACATTGACAAAACCATAGTATAAGAGGGGTTCAACTCCACACAATTTCCACCAGCAGATCTCTGTATCCCCTCCCCTCCCCTGATAGCTTTCCTATTCTTTATCCTTCTGGGAGTATGGATCCAAGGTCATTGTGGGATGCAGAAGGTGGAAGGTCTGGCTTCTGTAATTGCTGCCCTGCTGAACATGGGCATTGGCAGGTCAATCCATACTCCCAGCCTGCCTCTCTACCTAGTAGGGTGGGGATCTGGGGAATCAGAGCTCCAGGACACATTGGTGGGGTTGTCTGTCCAGGGAAGTCTGGTCAGCATCCTGCTAGCATCTGGAACCTGGTGGCTGAAAAAAGAGTTAACATACAAAGTCAAACAAATTGTTTAACAATCATGGACCTAAAGGCTGGAATAATGCAGATGAAGAGTTGGGGGGGGGGTCCTCCATTTTGTAGATAGCTAGTAGGCATATTTTAGTTACATTCTAAAGGGCCTGTGGCTATACTAGTTTTTTTTTTTTTTCCCCTGAGCCTGAAATCTGATATGCAGGTGGATTCAAATTATTGTCTGGGGAGATGTTGTCATGGCTGGAAAAGGAACAGAAAGCTGGATGAGGGAAGAGAGTAGCTCCCTAATATGGGAAAGGTGTATAAATATTGTTGACTGTAAACCCCATCGATTTGATTTATTTGGGGCCCATATTCAGCTTAGGAGCCTATGTGACCTCTGCAACCCTGTAGATCTGAGCTCACATTCTGTGGTCATGAGTAGGAACATTCCAAGCTGCCCCAGTATCGACCCATCTTCATCAGGTGTAGCATAGAGTATGTTGTCCATCCTCCCTTCAGAGGATGGAACATTCTTTTTTTTAAAAAATATTTATTTCCTTTTATTGCCCTTGTTTTTTATTATTGTAGTTATTGTTGTTATTGATGTCATTCTTGTTGGATAGGACAGAGAGAAATGAAGAGAGGAGGGGAAGACAGATGGGGAGAGAAAGACAGACACCTGCAGACCTGCTTCACCGACTCCCCTGCAGGTGGGGAGCTGGGGGCTCGAACTGGGATCCTTACGCTGGTCCTTGTGCTTTGTGCCACCTGCTCTTAACCCGCTGTGCCACTTCCTGGCTCCCCAGAGGATGGAACATTCTTTACTGTTGTTGATCAAAGTTGAGGGCAAGGTCCTATGGGGGGGCCCCAAAGGGGTCCATTTTGTTGTTCCTGATAGAGATGACTGGTAACAATGGAGAGAGGGATTTATTTGAGGTCTAGGCCCATCATGTCTGTTTCGGAATCTCAGGACTACCCGATTAGGGAGGGCCCCAGCTGATAGGGTGGCCTCATAGTGACTGAAGAGTCATCATTAAAGTATGCCAGTCTCTTGCCCTTATTCAGCTTTTGCAGTCCTTGCTTTAAAAACATTAGCTTTGGAGATTTAAAAAAAATATTTTAATGAGAAATTAGATAGAGGGAAATATGACGTGAGAGAGAAAGACCAGAACACTGTTCATTTCCGGCCTTTGGTGGTGCTGGGGATTGAACCTGGGATCTCAGAGCTTCAAGCTTGAAAAGTTTTGCATAACCGTTATGCTGTCTCCCCAGTCCTGTCTCTACTTTCATAAAGGATTTCTGTACTGAATTAAAATTTCGTGTTAGATTTAGTCTAATTCATGTGCTAGGCCACTTGTACTTGGCAATCTTAGAGCATGTGGGTCATTTTCTGAATTGGAACAAGACTGCTTTTACCTCTTGGAGGCATGGTAAGAAGAACCATACTTTTTTTTTTATAGCAATTCAATAATATTATGCAAGATCATAAGATTACAGGGGTATAATTCTATACTGCACCCACCACCACAGTTCTGTGACATTCCTTACCTCCATACCTCCCAGGGTTTTTATAGAATCTTAAGAACAGTTTGACTACTTTTTTTTTTATACTGAGATCATGAGATCATATGTTTCAGTGTTTTATATTGCACATATGAGTGAAACCATCCAGTAGTTGTCTGTCAGAGAAAGGCAGGTCATTTGGCGACAGATAAAATGTATAGCAATAAAAATACTTAAATACAAACATCAAAGAACCCTAAGGTATTATATATGATAAAAAGAATGTGTGTATATGTGTGTATGTATATGAGATTTAATAGTGTTTAACAAGATTGTAGGGGCATAGTTTTACCACCAAAAGTTTTATGGTAAACCCCCCACCCTATAACTATCATAGTTATGCCAAAATCTTAGAGACAAAGTTTGGGCACTTTTTTTTTTTCTCTTTTCTACGTTCAAGTGTGTCAGTTCATTGTATTTCACATATGAATAAAGCCACCTAGTAGTTGTGCCATATTACTTTCTGATTTTTCTCTTCTTTAACCTCGAATACTGAGACTTCTCCCATACTCAGAGCTTGTGAATTCAGGGGTTGCACCAGCTCTTTTTCCTGTTCACAATCTATAGAGGCTGCAACGTGCTATATAAAGTGTCTAAGACAGGCAGAGTATGCCTTGGAAATATGGTGTGCTCATTCATGGTATCCTGTTGCATTGCTGTTGATTTGGGAATTTTAGGTGTTAGGAAAGTAATGTAGAACATTTTGAACAAGTGAAAACTTGTTGACTAGAAATATTTGAGTTCAAGAGCTAGCAACAACTTTCTTTTAAACTCCAAATTTTTGGTCCTCTCTGCTAACTCATGGTTCATATCTGGTCTCCTGTTATTTCACAGAATATATAATTTTATTTTATTTTTAAAATATTTATTTATTCCCTTTTGTTGCCCTTATTTTCTTGTTGTAGTTATTGTTGTTATTGATGTCGTCGATGTTGGATAGAACAGAGAGAAATGGAGAGAGGAGGGGAAGACAGAGGGGGGAGAGAAAGACACCTGCAGACCTGCTTCACCACCAATGAAGCGACTCCCATGCAGGTGGGGAGCCAGGGGCTCTAACCCGGATCCTTAGGCCAGTCCTTGCGCTTCATACTGCGTGCGCTTAGCCCGCTGTGCTACAGCCTGACTCCCATAGAATTTTGTTTTTAATGATAATTTAAGA
The DNA here is from genome assembly GCF_950295315.1 of Erinaceus europaeus. NCBI lineage: Eukaryota > Metazoa > Chordata > Mammalia > Eulipotyphla > Erinaceidae > Erinaceus > Erinaceus europaeus. The sequence goes on from NC_080176.1 coordinate 71,800,505, forward strand.
ACATGCTACTTACTTGTACTAAAGTGTGCTGTGTTACTGTTGAGAAAGAAAGTCTCTCATGTTGTAACCTTGAACTCTTCTTCTGGCCTAGAGGACACTGTGGTGGCGCTCTCAGTCACCGGCATCCTGAAGGTGTGGATTGTCACCTCTGAAACAAGTGACACGCAGGTGAGACAAAAGAGCCTGGACATGGTTTTTCAGGTCTTTTTATGGAGTCTTGAGTTTTAATGATGACGTGCCCTTCCTCTTTTTCTTAAAGGGTATGAAAACGTGATTTCTTTTTTTTTTACTCATTTTGATGACAGTGTAGAAAAGCACTTGGTGCAGTGTATCTGAAAGTGGTTTTTTTTCACTTTTGATGGCAAACATCTGCTCTGTCTAGGATATGAAGTAGAGAAACATATGGCCCAGCATATGAACTAGAGAAATATAGAAGAGGTGGAGTCTTCTTCAACTTCTTATAAGTTAAAAGTTAAAAGGTACACGTGGTGCCAAGCACAAGGACCAGCATAAGGAGCCCGTTTTGAGCCCCGGCTCCCCACCTGCAGGGGAGTCGCTTCACAGGCGGTGAAGCGGGTCTGCAGGTGTCTATCTTTCTCTCCTCTTCTGTCTTCCCCTCCTCTCTCGATTTCTCTCTGTCCTATCCAACGATAGCAACATCAATAATAACTACAAAAATAAAACAACAAGGGCCGCAAAAGGAAATAAGTAAATATTTTAAAAAGTTAAAAGGTAGTTTTCTTGAAAGAAACAAAACTAACTCCTACAAAAAGTATAGAAAAAATTTTTCATTGTCTTGCTACTTTGGATTAAATTTCTTGTTAATTTTTTAAAATTTCTTTATTGGGAGATTAATGTTTTACAGACGACAGTAAATACAGTAGTTTGTATATGCATAACATTTCTCAGTTTTCCACATAATAATACAACCCCCACTAGGTCCTCTGTCATCTTCTTTCAGGAATTGTACTTCCCCCCAACCCCCACCCCAGAGTCTTTTACTTTGGTGCAATACACCAACTCTACTTCTTTTTCTTAATTGCTTTGTGTCAGAAAGAAAAAAAAAAAGTTTTTCAGGTAGAGAGAGATCTCTGGTGAGATGAGGACCTGGCATGAACCTAGTTTGTGCTCATAACTTTGTTATGACACATCATTGAGGCAAGCCCGATGAGGTGTTTTTGCTTTGTTTTTTTGCCTAGACGTACATGTAGCTACACAAACTAGGACTTACTCTAATATTTATTATCTGCTCTTTGCCAGAGACATGACATTTTGAATAATTAGTATTTTGTTTTATTTTTTTCCAGAGTACTGCTCAGCTCTGGCATATAGTGGTGCAGGGGATTGAACCTGGGACTTTGGAGCCTCAGGCATGAAAGTCTCTTTGCATAACCATTATGCTATCTACCCCTGTCCTGCCAAGATGTTTTTATACTGTGTTGTGTTGCTTCTTACTACCTTGTTTCTCTTATGAGGGTCAAAATGATGAATTTATCAAGGGATGCCTTTATTTCATTTTGCTTTCTTTGTCATTGTGTGATGATTTTAGCTGACGTTCAAGTTGGTACTTAAATTTTACAATTTCTTTTCTCTTTTCAGGATACTGAGCCAATATTTGAGGAGGAGTCCAAACCAATTTATTGTCAGAATTGCCAAAGCATCTCTTTTTGTTCATTTACACAAAGATCCCTTTTGGTTGTGTGCTCCAAATATTGGAGGGTAAGATAACTCGACAAGTAAGAAGCTGCATGTCCTACTGATAGGCTGGAGATGTTCATTCCTTGTCATTTAGACCACTTCACTGGCTACCAACAACTTGGAAATTGTTTTCCCTAGGAGTAAAAAAACTGGGGGTGGGCTTGAGGGTGGGGCAGTATAGCCAAGACCTACCTAATTCTGGAAGTAAGATCTCATCAGCACTCAAGGAGAGGACTTATGCACATAACCTTTTAGAATGTGTGTGTGCGCGCGCGCGTGCACGCGCAATGTAGGGATCCTGGGAATCAATCCTAACATTGCTTTGGTTCAGCATCTAAGTTTACAATTAGAAAAACGAGCAGTTTGTTCTGTCAAGTCATAATGGGTCCAACTTCTTAACTGCAAAACACACAAAAATAGAAATGAAAGTGAAGCATTGGAGAACACACTCCCCTTCTTTTGGTAGTCAGTATCTAATCACAATTCCGTATGTGTTTACTATGAGCATATCAGTGATCATGTGGGAGTGACCTCTGCTTAACTTCTTACATGAACAGTGAAAAGAAAGCCCAGAGAGTAAGAAAAAAAATAGTAACAATGTACACATTTGATAGTGAACATGTCTAGTATTTAATCTTTTCATTTTAATTTTTTTATTAGTAGTGGGTTACAAAATTGTAAGATTGCCCACCACCAAAGTTCTGTGTTCCCACCTTTTCAACTCCCATAAACATCATAGTTCTCACAAGTCTTAGACACAGTTTGTTTACTTTTGCTTTTCCTTTTTTCAAGTTCATGGATTTCAGTTCTGTAGACTTCACATATGAGCGAAACCAGCTGGTAGTTATCTTTCTTCATCTTTTTATCTTTTTATTTATTTTGATAAGCACAATTGCCTCTAGATCCATCCATTTTGTCCCAAAGGACACAATAACATCTTTTTAATTGTAGAGTAGTATCCCATAACTTTTTTATCTAGTCATTTGCCAGTGTGCCTTTAGGCTGCTTCCACTCTTTGGCTACTGTGAATAATACAGCTATAAACATAGGGTGCATGTGTCCCTTCACAACAGTGTTAGCATGTCCTCTGGATAAATGCTTCAGAGCGGTATTGCTGGATCATAAGGTGGTCTCATTTTTATTTGCCTAAAGTTTCTCCTGCAGTCTCCCAAAGGGGCTGCACTTAGTTTGGTTGCCATCGATGTAACAGAGTCCCCTTTGCTGCCCAGCTGCGCCAGCACCAGTCGTTCCCTGTGTTATAGACGTAGGACATTCTCAGAGGTGGAAGGTGGAATCTCAGTGGAGTTATATTTTGCATTTCTCTAATGATAAGTGCCTTTCTTTGTATGCTTGTGGGCCATGTGTATTCTTTTCTTTTTTTTCTTTTATTTATTTTGCCATCAGGGCCGTTGCTGGGACTTGGTGCTTGCATGACTAATGCACTGCTTCTGAAGGCAGTTTGTTTTGTTTTGTTTTGCCTTTGTTTTGTTTCTATTTTATTTTCTATGACAGGTAGAAATCAAGAAGTGAAGGGGGATAGAGGTGGAAAGAGAGTGGTCCGGGAGATGGTGCAGTGGAGAAAGCATTGGACTCTCAAGCATGAGGTCCCGAGTTTAATCCCAAGCAGCACATGTACCAGAGTGATGCCTGGCTCTTTATCTCTCCTCCTATTTCTCTCATTAATAAATAAATAAATAATTTAAAAAAGAGAGATGGGGGAAGAGAAATACAGACACCTGTCGACCTGCTTCACCACTCATGAAGCATTCCCCCGGCAGGTGGGGAGTGGGGACTTGAACCCCGGTCCTTGTGTGTGGTTATGTGTGTGCTCGCCATGCGTGCCTCTATGTATCTCGTATTTAATTTTTTTGGCCCACCACTTTATTGTCCTTTTATTATTTTTCCTTTTGTTGTGCAGTACTAGTTTTTTTTTTTTTTAATAGATGTTTGATTTTCGCTGCTTGTCAGATGTGTAATGTGCAAATATCTTCTCCCACTTACAGGGTGCCTGCTTAGCCATACATGGTTTGCTTTCAATGTGCAGAGCTTTCTAGTTTCATGTAGTACCATTTCTTTACTTTTGTTTTCATTTTTCTGTGTCCATGGGAAGATTCCTTTAAACCTTTAATCTGGAATTCATTTTGTGCAAGTTGTGAGGTATTGATTCAATTTTATTTTTTTTTCCAGATGGATTTATTCCCCCTGTTCCTTACATAATTTATTGAAAAAATATTTTGCTATTGTTCCTTCATAATATACTACATTCTTATATCACTATAATCTACTCCTAGTTCGATTTGTCTTTTTTTTTTTTTTTTTGCATTAATACTGTATTTACTATTGCTTCGTAATTTGCTTTAATATTTAACAGCGTAGGACTGGTTTCTTTTTCTTTTTAAAATTTTTTAAATCTGTTTATTTGTCATTGGATAGAGACAGAGAGAAATTGAGAGAAGGGGGAAGTAGAGAGCAAGAGAGACAGAGAGATGCCTGCAGACCTGCTTCACCACCTGTGAAGCGACTCCTCTGCAGGTGGGGAGCCGGGGCCTCAAACTGGGATTCTAACCAGTCCTTGTGCTTTGCGCCACATGTGCTTAACCCGCTGCGCTACCGCCCGACTCCCCTTGATTTCTTTTTCTTATTCTTTCTCAGACTTGATTTTTTTATACTGCTAATGTTATATGCTGATGACTATTACAGCAAATCATTATGAATTCATTGATGATTTGTTCCATTGTCACTACTTTTTCTATGTTTTCTCTAAAGAAAAAGCAAAATAGAGGGCTAGTTGGTGGTGCACCTGGTTAAGTGCACACACTGCAGTGTACAAGGACCCAAGTTCAAGCCACATGCAGGGGGAGAGCTTCACGAATGGCGAAGTAGGGCTGCAGGTGTTTCTCTGTCTCTCTCCCTCTCTATGTTCCCCTCCCCTCTCAACTTCTCTATGTCTATCCAATAATAAATAAAATTTAAAAAAATAAAAAGAAAGAAGAAAGCAAAATAAAAATTTCAGTACATTAAATAACTTATTCTGGGGATTTTTTTTAAGCAATATATGAGCTTTTATTAAATATTAAATATTGGAAGTATTAGAAAAATTCCAGTAGAAATGATAAGAATTGCATTTGTTGTCTGAGCTCTGTCCCTTAGTAGACAAGTAGCCTGAGGAGGTGATGTCACCCTTATTTGTATCAGTTTCCTGTCTGTGAAGTGGAGAAAGTTCCTCCCTGCATCTTGCAGTGATTCTAAAAGTCTTATGAGAGTTGATGGTGTAGGCACTTTGTACATTTTCTTGTGCCTTACAAAATGTCAGGTGTCAGAAGCCTGTGTTACTGATGGAATTTTAGGGATGTGAGTTTTATATGTGAGAACTATTAAGTAATAAAAACAATATTAGCTTCCTATTTACCTTAAACATCTATGGCATAAAGTAAGGTAATTGCGCTGTTAATACAGAATTGTCCTGATGCCACTGTCTATTACTAGACGTTATCACTGGACATAGAAATGAAAAGGAGTTGTCTGCAGCATTCGGTAGGTTGGTTCCTCCTCACCCTTTGAAGAAGCCTCCTCCCTCTAGAGGAGAAGGACTAAGCATTGCTGCACAGGTGTGAGGGAGAACCATGGCATCACTCTGACTCTGGGACTCTGGGAGTGTGACTGAGGGCATGTCCCATTCTTTCCACTCACTGACAAGGTGTCTTTCACTGAAGTAGCCAGCTCTAAAGGCCTGAATTTATTAAATTTATTTCCAGATATTTTCTTTTCCTCCTCTTAAGCTCAAGTAACACTGTATTTTAATTAAAGGACACCAGCAAAGAGTGACTTGTGAATTTCTTACTCCCTCTAGGTGTTTGATGCTGGGGACTATTCCCTGTTGTGTTCGGGTCCTAGTGAGAACGGGCAGACATGGACCGGAGGTGACTTTGTGTCAGCAGACAAAGTGATCATTTGGACTGAAAGTGGGCAAAGTTATATTTACAAGCTCCCTGCCAGGTATTCAGTAATTACTAAGTCAGGGTCTCAGTAAAAAGCAAAGGATCCAAATTTGGGTTAAAACCTGAAAGTACAAAAGTGAAGTTTGTACATATTTAATTTAGGGAAACAATCCTATAGATAAGATAGATAGGAAGAGAAAAAAAGAAAAAAAGAAAAAAACAGAGCATCACTTTGGTACATGTACTGCTGGGGATTGAACTTGGGACCTCATGCTTCAGAGTACAATGCTTTATCTATTGTACCACCTCCCAGACCACACAGATCTTCTTAAATTAGATTTGCAATCCCAGTATAGCATCTAAGTGCAACAATTTGGTGGATTTTTATTTGAAGTAATATATTTCAATAACATGATTACAGTTAATGACTTTTGTTAAATTATTTTTTATTTCTTTCTGATTATTATTATTTGCCACCAGGGTTACTGCTGGGGCTTAGAGTCTGCACTATGTATCCACCACTCCCAGTGTCCATCTTCCTTCCTCCCTCCCTTCCTTTATTATTTGATTGGAAGGAGTTAGGGAAGGGGAGAGAAACAGCTAACTGCAGAGCAGCTGCACCTCTAGTGGGCAGCAAGGGATTGAACCCTGGTCTTGTACATGGTAATGTGTGTGTTCACCCTTATGTGCCTCCACTCAGTCCCCAAGGTAACTATAATGTAGAAACTCACATTTTTTTTTTTCACTGTCAAGAAAACTCTCATTGCTTTGTATGCTAAAATATTTAATTTCAGCATTTCCGTTGGATGTTGTAGTTTTCTTAATTATTTTATTTTACTTTGTTTTCAGTTGCCTTCCAGCTAGTGGTTCATTCCGCAGTGATGTGGGAAAAGCAGTTGAAAACCTCATACCTCCTGTGCAACATCGCCTCTTGGATCGAACAGATAAAGAGGTAAAGTTCTTCAGGTATCATTTTAAATTGATAGTTACATTGAACATTTAAAAAAAAATCTGTGTATCTTTTTAAAATTTTTATATTTATTTATTTATTGGATAGAGACAGCCAGAAATCAAGAGGGAAGGGGGTGATAGAGAGGGAGAGAGAAAGAGAGACACCTGTAGCCCTGCTTCACTACTCATGAAGCTTTTCCTCTGCAGATGGGTTCTGGGGGCTTGAACCTGGATCCTTGAGCATTGTAACATATGCACTCTACCAGGTGCACCACCACCCAGCCCCCTAAAAATCTGTGCATATTTTTAAAAAATAACTTTGGATAGTGACAAAGAGAGCCTGAGAGGGGACTGGAAGGTAGAGTGGAAGAGACACTTGCAGCACTGTTTCTGTGTTTGTGAAGCTTCCACCCTGCAGGTCGGGGCCAGGCTCTTGAACTCAGGTCCTTGAGTGCTGTAGTGTGTGTGCTCAATCAGGTGCATCACCAACTGGCCCCAGAAAAATTTTGCAGCTATGCCTATTGGTAACTTGGTAACAACATTTGAAAGATGCAGTACAATTCAAGACTGTGCTTTAGATGTTGTAAAACATTTTAACATCAGTTATAAGGAGAATTAAAAAAAACTGCTCATCTTAAACATAATTTGCCTTTAAAACAGCAGTCACCCTTCTCTGAGAATAAAAATGATCACATGCTGACTACACAGTGGAAATTACTTTGATAAAATCCATACTGACGATTTAAATTTATTTTCCACTGTCACACAAATAGAAACATTGCTACATGTACTTTTTGAAGGGCAAAGCTAATCATGTAATGATGCTAGTAAATGACAATTAACTACTTGAACAAAGAAAGCATTGCAGTACCATGGAGTGATTTGAAGTAGACTGTAGAAAGGAAAAGCCATTTATTTTCTCAATAAAAATAAAAACTATTAATTTCTAAAAACCTGCTTAACATCAAGTTAAAGTTGAACCTTAGCAGTTAGTGGTTAGTAATGGACTTTTAGTTGCAATTCTTTGAATCCAAAGGATAAATCTTTGGCTTTGAAAATAGTTTCTTTTATTATGTTTTGGGTTTCATATCTCTGATATGAAGGATAATAATTGAAGGATAATAACTTCTATAAAAAACATACATAAAGGCTGGAGAGATAGCATAATGCTTATGCAGAAAAAACATACATACAAGCAAGCCAAGTAAATACATAGTGTATTCCTTTAGATATCAGAACCCTGATATGCAATATGTTTAAAATGAAAATTAAGGAATTATATGGTATGAGATACTCATGTATTCAAAGACTACACAGTCTTTGTATTCTATATTATAAATATGAAAGCAACCTCTTATCAATTAAAACCTTTGGTAATTTTCAGATTTTAAGAAAAATCAAATCTTTGATTCTATTTAATATGTATGTAGTTTCTACAGCATAGTGATTTTTAGAGAAGGACTAATATCGAATATAATAGTTGGGTTATTTGTTAATTATACTTGTGAGGGCTGAAGTCTGCTTATTACTTCTTTTCCGGATAAAGTTCTGTCTCTTAACAGTCAAATACTTGTGAATTAATGTTGTCCTTTAAAAAACTTATTTATTTATTATTATTTATTTATTTGTTTACCAGAGCACTTCTCAGCTCTGGCATATGGTGGTGCAGGACCTTGGACAACCTGCTAGCCTCAGGCATAGGACTCTGTTTGTATAACCATTATGCTATCTCCCCTGCCCACTTACTTATTTCTTTTTTTATTATCTTTATTGGATAGAAACAGTCCAAAATCAAGAGGGAAGGGGGAGATAGAGAGGAGGACAGAGAGACACCTGCAGCACTGCTTTATTGCTTGCAAAGCATTCCCCCTGTAGGTGGGGACTGGGGGCTTGAACCTGGGTTTTTGTGCATTGTAACATGTGCTCTCAACCAGGTGTGCCACCACTTGGCCCCAATTAATACTGTCTTTTAGGAGTTCACCACTGTATAGTATTTTCCAGTAAGTCATTGAAGGTACAAGATTTTAAGTGAAAAAAATGTTTTAGAAATGAAAGTATATATTATAAGTGAATATCTTACTAAGTGAATATTTTACTTTTTGTAGTTTACTTATTTATTTGTATTTATTTATTTATTTATTTATTTATTTATTTATTTATTTATTTATTTTTTACAAAAGCACTGCTCAACTCTGGTTTATGTTGGTCCGGGGAATTGAACCTGGGACTTTGGAGCCTCTGGCATATTCTTTGTAGTTTATAGCTACATAGCTGATGTATGGGGTTAGGCTCATATTGATTATGTGAACAGTTATACTATTTGTTGAGTAATATGCCAATTAAAAATGGAATACTCGGGGGTCGGGCGGTGGCGCAGTGGGTTAAGCGCGGGTGGCACAAAGTGCAGGGACCGGCGTAAGGATCCCGGTTCGAGCCCCGGCTCCCCACCTGCAGTGGAGTCGCTTCATGAGTGGTGAAGCAGGTATGCAGGTGTCTGTCTTTCTCTCCCCCCTCTGTCTTCCCCTCCTCTCTCCATTTCTCTCTGTCCTATCCAACAACAAAGCAATGTCAACAATGGCAATAATAACCGCAATGAGGCTGCAACAACTAGGGCAACAAAAAGGGGGAAAAATGGCCTCCAGGAGCGGTGGATTCATGGTGCAGGCACCGAGCCCAGCAATAACCCTGGAGGGGAAAAAAAAAATGGAATACTCAAGTTGTACAACCTTGGATATTTAATTTTACTGATGTTCTTCATGACTAATTAGGACTGAGAAAAAAACAGGAATTAGTGATTTCTCCCTTTAGATCTCTTAAGTAGAGACCTTTGTTTGTGGTGAAGAGTGGTTTATTTAGGATTGTATTAATTATTTGAGACTTATTTTAAAAAACTTTTTTATTTAAACAGAGCACTACTGAGCTCTGGTTTATGGTGGTGTAGGGGATTGTACCTGGGAATTTGGAGCCTCAGGCATGAGAGCCTCTTTGCATAGCCATTATGCTATCTACCCCCATCCCTGTGTTAACTTTTTAGTAACAAACAGTTATATTGTTGTGGGGAAGAGTCAGTTTTTTTGTAATGTAGAGAAAACTAATATTAGTATAAATTGTAGAGAAAGGTTATAGGTATGTTTTATTTCTTTGGATATTTCTGTTATAGTAGATATAGATATTAGTTGACATATGTGACAAGGTTATAAAACTTCAGTTAAATATTGTTGAGTTCTTATTGCTACAAACACTTTTTTTTTTTAATAACTCTGTTACTGAGACGAGATACTTAATATCTGAATCTAAAAACTGTTCAAGCTTAAAATCTTTTACTTACAAAACTAGCCAAAGACATTTGAACCATGTCCTTATTTTTTCTGACAGTTGCTGATTTGTCCTCCTGTGACTCGGTTTTTCTATGGAGGCAAGGAGTACTCACATAAACTCTTAGTTCAGGGTGATTCTTCTGGAAGATTGAATATTTGGAATGTATCAGACACACCTGATGAACCAGAAGCTGGTGAAGGTAATTCCTTTTTTTTTTTTAATTTTTAAAATATTTATTCCCTTTTGTTGCCCTTGTTGTTTTATTGTTGTAGTTATTCTTTTTTAATTTTTTAAATTTTTTAAAAATTATTTATTTATTTATTCATGAGAAGCTAGGAGGAGAGAAAGAACCAGCCATCTCTCTGGTACATATGCTTCCGGGGATTGAACTTGGGACCTCATGCTTAAGAGTCCAGTGCCTTAGCCACTGCGCCACCTCCCGGACCACAGTTGTAGTTATTCTTATTGATGTCGTTGTTGGATAGGACAGAGAGAAGTGGAGAGAGGAGGGGAAGACAGAGAGGGGGAGAGAAAGACAGACACCTGCAGACCCGCTTCACTTCTTGTTAAGTGACTCCCCTGCAGGTGGGGAGCTAGGGGCTTGAACCAGGATCCTTATGGTGGTCCTTGTTCTTTGCACCATGTTTGCTTGTAATTCTTTTAACAAGCTAAATACTAAACAAGAACTTTATAATGCTCACATGTAATTTTCTTCTTAGAATTATAGCTGATGGCAATTTTCATTTCTGGCATAGTACTGTATTATCTATCAGCACATTTTTTATTACTACTACTATTATCATTTTGTTTATTGCCTCAAGGATTGTCACTGGTGTTGAGTACCTGCATGATGAATTCTGTTACTAGTGATGGCCAGTTTTTTTTTTTCTTTTTGTTTCTGTTTTTTGATAGAGACAAAGAGAAATTGAGAGAGAGAGAGGTGAAGTGAAAGAGGGGAAAAAGAAAGAGGGACACCTGTAGCACTGCTTCACCACTCTGAAGTTCCCCCGGTGCAGGTGGCGACAGGGGCCTGAACCCGGGTCCTTGTGCTTGGTTATGCATGCACTCTCCCAGGTATGCTGCTTAGCCACATGCATTGATTTTAATATGCTTGTTCTTCTAACATGCACAAATGCTTTTGTTTCTACAAGGCAAAGTCTCCACAGGGCTGGAAATGGCAATGTCCCTCAGTCTGCAAGAAGCATTTGATAAATTGAATCCTTGTCCTGCTGGAATAATAGATCAACTGAGTGTGATTTCCAGTAGCAATGAGCCTCTGAAAGTGACCGCAAGTGTGTACATACCAGCGCATGGCCGGCTTGTCTGTGGCCGAGAGGACGGGAGCATCGTCATTGTCCCAGCCACTCAGACCGCCATAGTGCAGTTGCTCCAAGGGGAGCATATGCTCAGGAGAGGTATGCTGAAGGCCTGCCAGTGTCCAAAGTGCTCTGGACACACTCTCAGGATGATGCCACATGTCTGCACTCATTTTAAACAAAGGCAATCAGTGTTGTTGGCAGGGTGCTTATAGCTAACTGAGCTTAATGTGCAGTTAATAAAATGCTTGGAGCTAATTATCGGAATAAGTACCACCTAATACTGTGTGTGAAGTATGTAGTTTTATGTCTTTAGTGTATGTTGAGGTCCATTTATTATTAGTTACCTCTCTAGTTTACTAAATTCTTAACCATATTATATCCTGCATGCTGATAGTCTTTTTGGAACAGAAATTCCCATTAAAAATTAAAAATGTAAAGCAGATATAGTTAATTTTAACTATTTCTTCTTTTCTTCTCTCTCTCTCTTTGCCACTAGGGTTGTTACTTGGGCTCTGTGCCTTTATGATGAGTCCACCATTATTGGTGGCCATCCCCCCCCACCGTCCCTTTCTTTTATTTGATAGGATAGAGAGAAATTGGGGGGGGGCAGCAGGCACTGGCACACCTGGTTAAACACATACATTACAGTGTACAAGGACCCAAGTTCAAATCTCTTGTCCCCACCTGCAGGGGCAAAGCTTCACGAGTGGTGAAGTAATGGTGCAGGTGTCTGTCTGTCTCTCTCCTTCTCTATCTACCCGTCCTCAACTTCTCTCTGTCTCTATCCAATAATAAATAAATAAAAATTAAAAAAAAAAGAAATTGAGAGGGAAGGAGGAGACAGAGGGAGACAGAAAGAGGGAGAGGCCGGTGGTGGTGCACCTAGTTAAGCTCTTAAAGCACTATGCGCAAGGACCCATGTTCGAGCCCCTGTTCCCCACCTGCAAGGGGGACACTTGATGAGCTGTGAAGCAGGTCCTCAGGTGTCGGTCTTTCTCTCTCCTTCACTTTTCAATTTCTCTCTGTCCTATTGAATAATGGGCAGGGTGGGGTGGGGGAGGGAGAGGAGAAAACAGCCACTAGGAGCCATGGATTCATAGTGCTGGCACCGATTCCCAGTGATAACCCTGGAAGCAAAAAAAAAAAAAAAGATGCTTCACTGTGCATTCCCTCCCCTGCAACTTGTGCATGTGGGGACTGGATGCTTGAGCCCAGGTCTTTTCACATGGTAATGTGTGTCCTTTACTAGGTATGCCACTATCTGGCCTATTTGACAATATTTATTATTTGATATTACATAGCAAAACCATTTTCATTTCGACTTGTAGCCAATAGAAAAAAGATTGAGATCATTTATGTATTTTTTTTAGGCTAGGTCTTTGAGGGCTCATGTATGTTTCAAGTGCTTAGCAGTCTCAAGGCTGGTAGCAGCTGTGGTAGACAGGGAAGTTCTAGAAGGTAGCACTAGAAACTTTTTGTAGGATGACTTCTGTAGCTCTTCTGATGACTCATGTTTGTTAAGCCTTTTGTTTTCTTATTTTAAATCCAAACCCTTGTTCACAGGTTGGCCACCTCACAGGACACTTCGTGGTCATCGGAACAAAGTCACGTGTTTACTGTATCCTCATCAGGTGTCCCCACGTTATGACCAGAGATACCTGATATCTGGAGGGGTAGATTTCTCCGTCATAATCTGGGACATATTTTCTGGAGAAATGAAGCATATCTTCTGTGTGCATGGTGGTGAGATCACCCAGCTCCTTGTCCCACCGGAAAACTGTAGTGTAAGTTGATGAGAAAAAAATCATTTTTTTAATAAAAAATTTCTTTATTGAGGAATTACAGTCAGCAGTGAACAAATAATTTTTTAAATTTGATTTCCCCCCTTTTGCTGCCCTTGTTATTTTATTGTTATTGTAGTTATTATTCTTTGTTAGAGGGTCAGAAGATTGTATGCTTAGAAGGTACAGTTCCAAAAAACATCCACCAGCAAAGTTGTGTGTCTCTACCCTACCACTTTCTTTACTTATTTATTTTTTTCTGGCTTACGGTGGTGCAGGGGATTGAACCTGGGACTTCAGAGCCTCCTCAGGCATGAGAGACTCTGCATAACCATTATGCTATCTACCTCTGCTATACCCTACCACTTTCTAAAGATGATAACTGCCATAGTTCTCACAAAGCCTTAGAAACAGTTTTTTTTTTTTGCTCTTCTTTCTTCTTCTCCTCCCCCTTCTTCCCCTTCCACTTTTCTTTCTTCCTCTTCTTCCCCTTCTATCCCTCCCCCCTCCTTCTTTTTCTTCTTTTTTTTCCCCCAAGTTCATGCGTATCAGTTCTCAGGGTTCCATACATGAGTGAAACAATCTGGTATCTCTTATTTTACAAAAGCATGATCATCTCCATTTCCATCCGTTTTGTCCCAAAGGACACATTACTGTCTTCTGATTGCAGAGTAGTATTACATTGATTATGTGTCCCATAACCTCTTTAGTCATTGATCTGTCAGTGGGCATTGAGGCTGCTTCCACTCTTTGGCTGTTGTGAATAATGCAGCTATGAACATAGGGCTGTATATGTCCCTTTGAAATAGTCTCTGGGTAAATGCATACAAGAGTGGTATTTCTGGATCATAAGATAATTCCATTCTTATTGATTTAAGGAGCCTTCAGACAGTCTTTTAAAGGGAGCTGTCCAGTTTGCATACCCACTAGCAATGGAATAGAGTGGAACATAAGCTCTGGCTTGTGGTGGTGCTGGGGGTTCAACACAGGGCCTTTGGTGTATCAGGCATGAAAGGCTTATTGCATAGCCATTATGCTACATGTCCAGCCCCGTATAGTGCTTTTTCTTGTGATTATCTCCTAAATAGCATGGGTTGGTTCTGCAACATAGTAACAGCTTAGAATATGTTTAGTAAGGGAGTTGGGCGTAGCTCAGCGGGTTAAGTGCAGGTGGCGCAAAGCACAAAGATCGGCATAAGGATCTCGGTTCGAGCCCCTGGCTCCCCACCTGTAGGGGAGTCGCTTCACAGGTGGTGAAGCAGGTCTGCAGGTGTCTATCTTTCTCTCCCCCTCTCTGTCTTCCCCTCCTCTCTCCATTTCTCTCTGTCCTATCCAACAACAATGACAGCAATAACAACAACAACGATAAACAACAAGGGCAACAAAAGGGAAAATAAATAAATAAATAAATGTAAAAAATTATTAAAAAAGAAAAGAATATGTTTAGTAAATGGAGTTTCAATTTTCTTGCTTTATTTATTTTTCCTAGAGACAGGACTTTATACATGTGTGATTTTACTGTTCCAAGCCTTCTTTTTTTTAATTTTTAAATTTTTTTATTTAAGAAAGGATAAATTAACAAAACCATAGGGTAGGAGGGGTACAACTCCACACAATTCCTACCACCCAATCTCCATATCCCATTCCCTCCCCTGATAGCTTTCCCACTCTCTGTCCCTCTGGGAGCATGGACCCAGGGTTGTTGTAGGTTGTAGAAGGTGTAAGGTCTGACTTCTGTAATTGCTTCCCTGCTGAATATGGACGTTGACTGGTCAGTTCATACTCCCAGTCTGCCTCTCTCTTTCCCTAGTAGGGTGGGTCTCTGGGGAAGCAGAGCTCCAGGACACATTGGTGGGATCTTCAGTCCAGGGAAGCCTGGCCAGCATCCTGATGACATCTGGAACCTGGTGACTGAAAAGAGAGTTAACATACAGAGCCAAACAAATTGTTGAGCAATCATGGACCCAAAGCCAAGCCTTCTTTTTGAGAGAGAGAGAGAGAGAGAGAGAGAAAGAGAGATAGAGACAAGAGAGAGAGATAGACTATAGCACCAGAGCTTCCCCTGGTACTTGGGATTTCCATGTGTTTCCTGGGTTCAAATCTGGGCCACTTCCCTAAGGCACACACCTTATCCAGTGGACACTTTCTCGACCTCACGTTTTTGTTTCCCAATAGTTCAGATATCTCTTCAAACATTCTTCAATCTCACCAGGTCCATCTGAGAACAAAGACAACAATCACATACTTTGTAGAAACATAATTATTATCAACACTTAAGAGTTTAAATTAATTCTTGTGACGAAGAAAGCTGTAATCGTTATGACTTTGGAAAAAGTTCTTGCGCAACTACAGAGGCCTGTGTTCTATATCATAATACTTTAATACTTCAGAACTGTAATGGCTTATTTTGATCTTGTTCTTTTTCTTTTTATTATTCCTTTTTTGTTGCCCTTGTTGTTGTCATTGGATAGGACAGAGAGAAATGGAGAGATGAGGGGAAGACAGAGAGGAGGAGAGAAAGATAGACACCTGCAGACCTGCTTCACCGCCTGTGAAGTGACTCCTCTGCAAGTGGGGAGCCAGGGACTCGAACTGGGATGCTTACGCCAGTCCTTGGGCTTTGTGCCACCTGCGCTTAACCCGCTGCGCTACCGCCCGACTCCCTGATCTTGTTCTAATAGCAAGAGATTTAGTTAAAATGCTGATTTGAGCTGTTGTCCAAACCCGAGGTGGGTGATGGGTGTTTCAGTTTGGCTCCATCTGTTTCCCAGTGGCCCATAGCTCGGGACCCAGCTGTATGTACCTTTTTCAGACTACTCAGGCCTCTGACCATCCTATTCTGCGGTCTTGGATGTTCCCACGCTGTTGCCCGCTCTGTGCCTGTGATTCAGAATGGCTCCACCCGCTTTTCCCAGCTGCTGTTATAACTTGGGATTCCAGCTGCCTAAGCCTCATGATGCTCTCCCCTGCCAGGGCCCCTACTTTCTACACCGCTGTTTGCACACACCTAATCCTCAAAGTTTGTCAGTTGTGCTATGAGGCTCCCAGTGGCTATTATTATTATTATTCTCTAAACTGTTTTGTCTGTTTTTTCCAGGGTGTCATCTTTCAGTAGTTGTTACTCTTTGATCATACGCTCAGAACTTGCCAGTAAGACTTTTAAAACTAAACTGGAAGGGACCAGGCCCTGGCGCACTTTGTTAAGCACTCACATTACAGTGTGCAAGGACCTGGTCTCAAGCCTGTGACTCCCCACCTGCAGGGTTAAAGCTTCACAAGTAGTGAAGCAGAGCTGCAGGTATCTGTCTATCTTTCTCTCTCCCTATTTCTCCCCCACCTCCTTTCAATTTCTTTCTGTCTCCAAAAATAAATACATAAATAAAATAACTGAACTGGAAAAATAAGTACTAAATTCCAATTCTAATTTCCTCTTAGGAGTGGGAAGAGTATGGATAGTAATAAGACAGTGACTTTTTTACTTCACGTTTTATTAACTTTTAATAGATTGATACTTAGTATTTATCTCTTTCATCAAAATAAATTAGAACTTTTGCTGCTGCTAGAACCGTATTTAGAATGGAATTTGTTTAAAATGTTTAAAGATTTAGTGACGATAATAGGTATACATTGTCTAATTGGGTGTGTAGGCAAAGTTCTTTAATGGACTAGGTTAAAAACCCATTTTCACTTATTTAATCTTACTTTAACATATGTACTATCCAGAAGTGTCCAGAAGGGGGCGGCACATACTCATGAAAACTGGTCTATAATCTGCACATCACAAATGTTCTTCCATTTGACATTTCTAATTTTTAGAAACAGATATGGTAAGGTCATATGAAAACTATACAAGAATACATGTTTGCTTGTGCTGCCTGTGTTCATAAATGGCAAAAGCAATTAACAATTCAGGTTTTCTTTTTAAAATAGTATTCTCTGGTTCTGAAAATGAATTTACAGCTTTTGTCTGGGATTAATACTTTACTTACCACCTGGAATTTGTACTTTTGTGGGGATTTTAATTTGAATAATAAATTTTAGTGCCTTTGTAGTCCCTGAATACAAGCAGAGTAAACTTGGGCAGTGCAAATTAAGCAAAAGCAAGGAACTGAACTAATTTTTTCCCTAAAATATACCACAGTGTACATTATGTTTTGACCTTACCACTTTCCCTAGATATTTGAGGTGATATTTATGCTTTTATGCATTTACCACCACTTTAAAAGTTATTTTTTATAAAAATTATTTAATTTTTTTCTTTTTAAAATTTCTTCATTGGGGAATTAATGTTTTACATTCAACAGTAATTACAATAGTTTGTACATGCATACCATTTATCAATTTTCCATACAGCCCCCACTAGGTCCTCTGAAGGACCTGTATAAAAATATTTTAATATGTCTTACGTTTTAAAACATTAGTATAGAAAATCTTTATATTTCCTAGAGATAGCCTGGTTGTCTTTTATGTCAGTATATTTTAACATTATTTTTCATGACATTGTGCTGTTTTTGTTTGTATAAGAATTATAGAATGTTGAATTAACATTCTGTATCAACAGGGTCATGTGAAAATCAGTATGCCCCCTGTGTTTTTTTTTTTTTTTTTGGGAGTGGTAAATCTGCAGGGATTTTTAGGATGAATTCCTAAGTGTGGGATTGTTTTACCAAAGGACAATTTTTAAAAATTTCTTTATTGGGGGATTGATGTTTTATATTCAACAGTAAATACAATAGTTTGTACAGGTATAACATTTCTCAGTTTTCCACATAACAATACAACCCTCACTAGGTCCTCTGTCATCCTTCTTGGACCTGTATTCTCCCCACCCACCCACCCCAGAGTCTTTTAGTGTGGTGCAATACACCAATTCCAGTTCAGGTTCTACTTGTGTTTTCTTTTCTGATTTTGTTTTTCAACTTCTGTCTGAGAGTGAGATCATCCTATATTCATCCTTTTGTTTCTGACTTATTTCACTTAACATGATTTCTTCTAGCTCCATCCAAGATGGGCTGAAAATGGTGGTCACAGTTTTTAGTAGCTGAGTAGTATTCCATTGTGTATATAGACCACAACTTGCTCAGCCACTCATCTGTTGTTGGACACCTGGGTTGCTTCCAGGTTTTGGCTATTACAAATTGTGCTGCTATAACGTACAAAAATCTTTTTGGATGGGTATGTTCGATTCCTTAGGATATATCCCCAGGAGAGGAATTGCAGGATCACAGGGTAGGTCCATTTCTAGCCTTCTTCTGAGAGTTCTCCAAACTGTTCTCCACAGAGGTTGGACCAATTGACATTCCCACCAGCAGTGCAGGAGGGTTCCTTTGTTTCCACAACCTCTCCAGCATTTGTTGCTGCTACCTTTTCTGATGTATTCTTGTAGGAGTGAAGTGGTATCTCTTGTCTTTATTTGCATTTCTCTGACAATCAAAGACTTGGAGCATTTTTTGTTCATGTGTTTCTTGGCCTTTCAGATCTCTTCTGTGGTGAATATTCTGTCCATGAAAGGACAATTTTTTTGAATTACCTTGTGCCCCAGCAATACTACTTTTAAGTATTTTTCAAAGGACAAACACTAATTCAAAGGGACATATGCACCCCTATGTTTATAGCTGGGTTACTCACATTAGCCAAAGATTGGAGATCAATGACTAAAGAAGTTATGGAATGTATTTTCCATAGAATACAACTTTTCAATAAAAAAGGTGATTGTTTTGTTCAATAAAAGGTTTATTGGGGTAAATTGGACAGGATTGGAGGTCAAATAAGTGAAGAGGTGAAAGATATGTACCAACTGGTTACACTAATGTAGATTCTAGAGATCTTGTACACGAGAACTTGAAAAAAAGAAGAAAGAAAAGGAAGAAGAAGAAGAAAAAAAAAGAAAATGAAAGAAGGAAAATCAAGAAAACTGTTTCCAAGACAGTTCTGAGGGCCGTGGAGATTATCTTTGGGAAGTGGGAGTATAGGGACATGGGACTTTTGGTGGTGGCTGTGGTGTGGAACTAACTATCCCCTGTAGTCTCACCATCTTGTAAACTATTAATCACAAATAAAAAAAAACCACATAGCAACAACAACAACAAAAGGACATTTTAATTTTTAGAGAGTTTCAAATAGGCACAAATAAATTGTCCTTTGAAAGCTTAGGAATAGATTTGCAGAATCACTGTTTTACTCCAAACATTACTAGTAGTTCTGCACATAATATATTTAGCTTTGCTAATTTTCTACACTACCAGTATGTCTAGTATGTACACATGTTATGTAGCATTGGTTCTCACTTTGAAACCAGAGATACATCATTCTACTTATACTTTATTCGTTCTTTATTCTGATGGGTTTGCATTTATAATTTTATACTTTCCAAGTTTTTATCACAATGCTACTGCAAATGTATTCAAGATAAAAAAAAATGATATTCCTTCTGTAGAGACTACATAACCTGGGGCCGGGGGGCCCACACACGTTACTATGCCCAGCACCTGGTTCAAGTCCC
Source organism: Erinaceus europaeus (assembly GCF_950295315.1). Classification (NCBI taxonomy): domain Eukaryota; kingdom Metazoa; phylum Chordata; class Mammalia; order Eulipotyphla; family Erinaceidae; genus Erinaceus; species Erinaceus europaeus. Next base: position 71,820,012 of record NC_080176.1, read on the forward strand.
CGAGTCCCCAAGGGGGGAGTTTGACTAGAAATGGAGCAGTGCTTCAGGTGTCTCTTTCTGTCTTTCCTTCCCTACTTCCCTCCCTCTCCATTTCTCTCTGTCCTGTCCAATAAAGGTTAAGACAAACAAGCAAACACCATAACCCACCCTGTCTATTGTGCAGGATGCTGAAAAAAAAAAAATCAGTACTATTCTAATATGTTTATTTATTTATTATTGGATAGAGACAGAGAGAAATTGAGAGTAGAGGAGGAGATGGAGAGATAAAGAGACAGAGACACCTGCAGACCTGCTTCACCACTCTTGAAGCTTTAGCCTATAGGTAGGATCAGAGGCTTGAACCTGGGTCTTTGTGCACTGAAATTTGTGCACTTAACCAGGTATGCCACCACCTGTTCCCCCCAAATCAGTACTGTACCAAGAGACTGTGGATGAGAGGCTATTAATAATAATGAGAAAGATGGTTTCCTGAGTCCAGATGTGCTGCTATTGTCAAAACACTTTAGAATCTATTCTGTTTTGGAAGAGTTCCTGGACGTCTTTAGTCACTTCCTTGGTAGTAGAGGAGGTGACACTGGACATGGAATTTATGTTTGGTAGCAGAAGTGATTCGGTGCCAGTACATGCAATGACGAGGAAGCTGATGGAATTGACTTTTTACTTTGGACTTAAAAGCTAATATGGTAAAACAAACAAACAACAACAAAAAACCCCACAATGAATCATAGATATGTCACAGAGTAGACCTGTTCCCCCCCCCATTTTTATTTGTAATTGACCTTGATTGACACAGTGAGTGCTAAGATTGTAAGATTATATTTCCACACCATACTCACCACCAAAACTCTGTCCTTGCCTTTGGGTGGTTTTCTGTGATTTTATTTTTAACAATCTTCACTAGTACTTAATGGTTATTTATAAGAGTATAAAATTACAAGGGTATGGTACCACACTACATAGACTATTGAAGGTCTGTCACATGCCCTCCTCCAAGATATACTTTTCAGAAAGTCTTTTAGACAGTTGGACTTTTTATTTTCCCCCAGTGCATGTGTTTCAGTTCTCTACATTGCACATATGAACAAAACCATCCAGTAGTTATATGACTTTCAATAAGCTTCTATTTGTGTTGGATTTGTAGAAATTGATCGATAGTCTATGAACAGCCTTGGTGTGCACATGTACTTGCTTTTGTGTTTGTTAAATGGGGGAGTCTGGAGCCCTTGATAAGTTGTGCTTACAAGTAGCTGCTGGGTTTGACTATGGCAGGAATTTGACATATTGGTGATTTGTTTTGAAATTTATGACCAAGAAACCCGAGTAAAAGTTGCTGTATGTGCTGTAAGCTAACTATATGTGAGAGTGTAAGGGCATTTTATTTCATCCTTCTTACAAGGGAGTATTTGAAAGGAAAGAGCTATGATAACATAAGTATTAGAAAAGTACAATATTCAAGATATTCTAACGAAGAAATATATGACGGGAGAGTAGTGGTCTAAAAACAAAATGACAGAAGGTTGGAAAGGAAGAATGTAAACTGCAAACAACAGAAATAAAACTTAATATGCATCAACTTTCTTTGTTGAGATCAGTGGCTTTTCTAAGAGATCAGTGAAGACATTCAAAAGGAGTAGGGGAAAAACTTTCCTCTCTGGGCATGTGGAGTCCACAGTGGTGGCTGATCAGGTCAGTGAGAACACAGACCTGGGTTTGTGTCCTCTTGACAGGGTGTCTTGAGCAGGTTACTCAACAGTTTGGAACTCTAGTGACACTTTAAAAAATTAATTAATTAATTAATATTATTGGATAGAGACAGATAGAAATTGAGAGGGGGAGGGGTTGGTAAAAAGGGAGAGAGACAGAGAGACACCTGCAGCTCTGCTTCACCACTTGTGAAGCTTTCCCCCTGCAGGTGGGAACCGGGGGCTTGAACCTAGGTCCTTGTGCACTGTAGTGTGTGCGCTTCACCAAGTATGCTACCACCTGGCCCCTCTAGTGACACTTTTCTTGAAATGCTGGTTTAAAGATCAGAGATAATGCTGTATCTCTAGTAGAAGTTAATCAAATCATCATTATTGTGGTTGTCTATAGTTTCTTTTGGAAGATAAAAGCCTGAGTCTGGGAAATGTGTTTTGGAGTGACTTTTGTTTCAGATATACTTTGCTTCTGTGTCAGGAAGTGCTTTACTTTCCCTTAATTTCCAGCTATGGCCAGATCCTTGTGGAATCTATTCAAACGAGACAGACTAATCCCCTTTCTCTGCTAGTCTAAGGTTGCAGCAAAAGCTTCAAGATATAAAGAGACAGAAAGTGGATAAAAATATTATACAGCCTTTAATTCCTTGGATATTGTCATCTTTAATACAGTGCTTTTTCCAAAACTTGGAGTGGATGGGGTATATTGCACCAAAGCAAAAGACTCTGGAGAAGGTGAAGAATGGAGTGGGCAGGGAGAGGGACTTGGGATCCCGATGCTTGATGATGATAAGAGACCCAAGTTGGGGCTGAGAGGGTTCTGCAGATACCTTTCATGGGGAGATGAGAAGCTGTGCCAATATAAACCATCACTCCTCTACCCTCACCTCCACTGCCCCGCAAAAAAAAAAAAAATACTGTGCTTTTCCTCTTTGAACGTTGGAATGCCCAGCTATCTGAGACTCTCAAACTGTGTTGTTGTTTCTGGGGATTTGTGCAAAGAGCACAGAAAGAGTATGGCTGCTTTGGCAACATGACTGCAAGGATCAAGGGGGGGGGCAGAATTTGACGCTATTTATTGTTTTTCCTTTTTTTTAAAAAAGAATATATATCCACATGTATTATTTATTGAAGAGAGACAGAGAAATCATGTAGGAAGAGTATGGAGTTAGATGGACAGATAGATAAGCCTGCAGCACTGCTTCACTATTCACGAAGCTTTCCTCCTGCAGGTGGGAAGTGGGAACTTGAGCCAGTAGTAACTGGGGGCAGCTGGCCGGTGTGCAGAGAGGGGAAAGGACAACAATTGGTTTCATTAAAAAAAAAAAAAAGGGAGTCGGGCAGTAGCGCAGAGGGTGCACAAAGCGCCAGGACCGGCATAAGGATCCCGGTTCGAGCCCCCGGCTCCCCACCTGCAGGGGAGTCGCTTCACAGGTGGTGAAGCAGGTCTGCAGGTGTCTATCTTTCTCTCTCTCTGCCTTCCCCTCCTCTCTCCACTTCTCTCTGTCCTATCCAACAACAATGACAACAATAAAAAAAATAACCACAACAACGATAAACAACAACAACAACAACAACAACAACCAGGGCAACAAAAGGAGAAAAAAATAGCCTCCAAGAGCAGTGGATTCATGGTGCAGGTACCAAGCCCCAGCAATAACCCTGGAGGCAAAAAAAAAAATCTCGGGATATTTTCAGAGTGTACAGAATGAACACTGTTCAGTAGTCTCTAGAACCAATATATTCACTGAAATTAAGTGAAGCATCTGAATGTTTTCAAGGTATGCAGAGAAAAGCTATAAAGTAAATATGGAAAAACAGTGTGGAAAATATTCCGAGGGCTAGGTGGTGGTGCACCTGGTTGAGCGCTCATGTTACAGTGCTCAAGGACCTGGGTGTAAGCCTCTGGTCTCCACCTGCAGGGGGAAAGCTTTGCAAGTGGTAAAGCAGTGCTGTAGGTGTCTCTCTGTTTCCTTCTCTCTGTTTTCCCTCTCCTCTCAACTTCTGTCTGTCTCTATCAAATAAATAAAGATTACAAAATTAAAATAAAAGGAAAATATTCAGGATAGGTGAATGGTGGTCATTGAATTGTTGGAGTGAATCCTTTGACTCAATGGTAAAACCACTAAAGATTTAGCAAGTATAATTTGAGGTAATCTGAGTGATAGTGATGATTATACAGGTGAAATTATTCACATTAAATGAAAGCAGAGGTGATGATAAAGAAATGAAGCTGCTGAAGAGAAGCTAATATACTTGAAGAATTAGAAATGCCGTGGTATTTCCCAGTGGATACCCCAACACTGGTAGTTCCTTCGGAAAACAAACCCAATGGCATTTTAAAAGATAGACTTGATGTTGTATAATAATAAAGCAGTAATGGCAAAGATAACATCCCCTACTGACATCTTTTATATGTGTGGTGTATTAGTGACTGTCTTTGTGTACATTACTATGGCATATATTGAGACTAACTCTGTGAGGTGTGGTTATTGCTGCAAATCACATTATACAGAGAAAAGAGGCCCTGAGTGGCTAAATAAGTAGCTCACAAGACACAGTCATCAAGTGCCAGGGCTGGAGTTTGACCTTGAGTATCCCAACTTTGGAGCCTCAGGCATGAGAGTCTCTTTACATAAACATTATGCTATCTACCCCTGTCCTGAATATCCCAACGTGACAGGCTGACTTGCCCACCATGCAGACTACCTCTTAGTAGACTTGATAGTCTATTTAAAAGCAACTGATCTAGGGGCCGGGTGGTGACACACATGATACAGTGCACAAGGACCCAGGTTCGAGCCCAGGTCCCCACAGGCAGTGTTGCAGGTGTCTCTCTTCCTCTCTATCAGCCCCTTCCCTCTCGATTTTTGACAGTCTCTATCCAATTAATAAACAAAGATTAAGAATAATTGATCTATCCAACAGTAGGCTATATTTTTCATTATGTATTTATCTAACTGAATATGAGTCTGATGCATCCTTTAATGTTCATCATGTTAGCAATTCAAAATTGCCTTTTTATTTGTTGAATGAAATAGCCAATCTTCAAATTTCTGTATTGCTTTTTTTTCTTTAGGTACTTGTGTTTTGCTTTACTCTTTCTTCCTCCTCTCTCTCTCTTTTCTCTCTTACCCCTGTCCTACCTCTTTCTCTCTTTTTTAAAAAATTTATTTCTTTATTGGGGAATTAATGTTTTACATTCAACAGTAAATACAATAGTTTGTACATGCATAACATTCCCCAGTTTCCCATTTAACAATACAACCCCACTATGTCATTTATCATCCTTCATGGACCTGTATTCTACCCACCCACCCACCCCAGACTCTTTTACTTTGGTGCAATATGCCAATTCCATTTCAGATTGTGTTTTCTTTTCTGATCTTGTTTTTCAACTTCTGCCTGAGAGTGAGATCATCCCATATTCATCCTTCTGTTTCTGACTTATTTCACTCAACATGATTTTTTTCAAGATCCATCCAAGATCGGCTGAAAACGGTGAAGTCATTTTTTACAGCTGAGTAGTATTCTATTGTGTATATAGACCACAACTTGCTCAGCCACTCATCTGTTGTTGGACACCTGGGTTGCTTCCAGGTTTTGGCTATTACAAATTGTGTTGCCAAGAACATATGTGTACACAGATCTTTTTGGATGGATGTGTTGAGTTCCTTAGGATATATCCCCAGGAGAGGAATTGCAGGATCATAGGGTAGGTCCATTTCTAGCCTTCTGAGAGTTCTCCAGACTGTTCTCCACAGAGGTTGGACCAATTGACATTCCCACCAGCAGTGCAGGAGGGTTCCTTTGACCCCACACCCTCTCCAGCATTTGCTGCTGTTACCTTTTCTGATGTATGACATTCTCACAGGAGTGAAGTGGTATCTCATTATTGTCTTGATATGCATTTCTCTGACAATCAGAGACTTGGAGCATTTTTTCATGTGTTTCTTGGCCTTTTGGATCTCTTCTGTGGTGAATATTCTGTCCAAGTCCTCCCCCCATTTTTGGATGGGGTTATTTGTTGTCTTGTTGTTGAGTTTGGCAAGCTCTTTATATATGCTGGTTATTAAACTCTTGTCTGATGTATGGCATGTAAAGATCTTCTCCCATTCTGTGAGGGGTCTCTTGGTTTGGGTAGTGGTTTCTTTTGCTGTGAAGAAGCTTTTGAAATTGATGTAGTCCCATAGGTTTATACTTGCCTTAGTCTTCCTTGTAATTGGATTTGTTTCATTGAAAATGTCTTTAAAATTTATGTGGAAAAGAGTTCTGCCAATATTTTCCTCTAAGTATTTGATAGTTTGTGGTCTAACATCCAAGTCCTTGATCCACTTGGAATTTACTTTTGTATTCAGTGAAATACAGTGGTTCAGTTTCATTCTTCTGCATGTTTCAACCCACTGTTTCCAACACCATTTGTTGAAGAGACTCTGCTTTCCCCAAGATTAGATGCCCATAGGTGTGGGGCCTCATTTCTGGGCTCTCAATTCTATTCCACTGGTCAGTGTGTCTATTCATGTTCCAGTACCAAGCAGTTTTGATGACAATGCCCTATAATACAGTTTGAGATCTGGGAGTGTGATGCCTCTGGTTCTGTTCTTTTTTCTCAAGATTGTTTTGTCAATTCTAGGTCTTTTCTGATTCCAGATAAACATTTGTAGCATTTTTTCTATTCTCCTAAAAATGTGCTTGGGATCTTGATGGGGATAGCATTAAATTTGTAGGTAATATATTCATTTTGGGTAATATATTCATTTTGATGATGATGTTAATTTTTCCAACCCATGAACATGGAATATCTTTCCACTTCTTTGTGTCTTTTTCAATTTCTTTGAGTAGTGACTCATGATTTTCAGTATACAAGTCTTTCACTTCTTTGGTTAGGTTTACTCCTAGATATCTTATTGTTTTTGTTGCTATAGTAAAAGGAATTGTTTTCTGGATTTCAATTTCTTCTAACTTAGTGTTTGCATAGAGGAATGCCACTGACTTTTGAATGTTAATTTTATAGCCTGACACCTTACTGTATTGCCTGATGATTTCCAAAAGCTTCTTGCTGGATTCCTTAGGTTTTTCCATGTATACTATCATGTCATCTGAAAATAGGGAGAGTTTGACTTCTTCTCTTCCAATCTGTATCCCTTTAATTCCTTGCTCCTGCCTGGTTGCTATGGCAAGAACTTCCAACACTATGTTGAATAGTAATGGTGATAGTGGGCAGCCCTGTCTAGTACCTGATCTGAGTGGAAATGCTTCCAGTTTTTCACCATTGAGTATGATGTTGGCTGTAGGTTTGCTATATATAGACTCCACTATCTTCAGGAATTTTCCATCTATTCCCATTTTTTGTAGTGTTTTGATCATAAAGGGATGTTGTATTTTTGTCAAAGGCTTTCTCTGCATCTATCTATTGGTATGACCGTGTGGTTTTTGGTCTTGCTTTTGTTGATGTGGTGGATCACATTGATTGATTTACGTATATTAAACCAACCTTGCATGCCTGGGATAAACCCCACTTGGTCATGATGAACAATCTTTTTGATACACTGCTGTATCCGGTTGGCTAGAATCTTGTTCAGTATTTTCGCATCTATGTTCATCAGAGATATTGGTCTGTAGTTTTCTTTTTTGGTTGTGTCCCTGTCTGCTTTTGGTATCAGAGTGATGTTGGCTTCGTAGAAGCTGAAAGAGAGTATTCCAGTCTCTTCAATCTTCTGGAAGACTTTTAAAAGTAGAGGTATTAGTTCTTCTTTAAAGGTTTTGTAGAATTCATTTGTAAAACCATCTGGTCCAGGAATTTTATTTTTGGGGAGATTTTTGATAACTGTTTCAATTTCATTAGCTGTGATGGGCCTGTTCATGTTATACACTTCCTCTTTACTTAGTTTTGGAAGTTGGTAGGTATCTAGGAAATCGTCCATTTCTTCCAGGTTCTCTAGCTTGGTGGCATTAGTTGTTCAGAGCTTTGGATTTTTTTTTTTTTTAAACTACATGTGTTTTCAGTTCATATGTAATCTCATTTAGTTTTATTCTGTGTAGCTTCTTAGTTTGGACGTGTGGAATCTTACTCCCATGATTTGATGAAATGTTATTAAAAACATCTTAATTAAAAGTAGATATTAAGGGGCCAGGCGGTGGAGCACCTCGTTGATCACTCACATTACAATGTTCAAGGACCCGGGTTCAAGCCCCTGGTCTCCACCTCCAGGAGGAAAGCTTTAGGAGTGATGAAGCAGGCCTGCAGGTGTCTCTCTCTGTCTCTTTCTCTAGCTCCCCTTCCCCTATGAATATCTCTCTGTCTCTATCAAATAAATAAAATAAAAATATAAAAACGTTGATATTAAACACTTTAATATAGCTGAAATCTCCTTGTACTCATGACAGGGTAAAGAAGGGGTGACATTTTTTCTTTCCTAAGCCAACAAATCATCTTGGTGTCATTTATCAAACCTTCTCCTTTTAATAGGCAAGAACTCTATGATCTTATATTGAATCTTATATTGAATCACTATATTTATTTGCTGTCAGTTGAACAAAGATGAAATTCTAATTAACCCATGATATTTGTTCTTTATCTTTTGATAGAATGAATGAATGGAGACACTAAAACATGTCCATAAGTGTGTTTCCATATAGAACAGAGCTGTCCATTTATCATCAGTCAGTGTGTTGGGTGAACCACAGGACATTATTTTCTAGAATAATTGTTAAAGGAGTAGTTATCTATTTAATCTCCACCTTTTTTTTTTTTCTTCCTGAAAAGGATGGCCTGTAGACTTCAGGAAAAAAAAAACATACAAACATCCTAATCTAGCTTTATGAAAATGTGAACATAAACCAGCTTTCATAGACTTTTTCCTTCTGTTCAGGTAGAGTATTTAGAAGTGATAAATGATGCATCTTAGCTGAACATTTATGTTTCATAGCAGGGCTTCTGGGAAGTACAAGAAGTAATGATTAGGAGAATAGTGGGATTGATTTATGAGTGAAAGCTGGTCATTTGTAGCTTGCCTGATGATGGACGTATTTAAAAGGAGAGACAAGAGTTTGTGCTTATATACTTAAACATATTCAAAGGGAAAGTATTTTTTTGGTGAGCTGAGAGATTATCCCCAAGGTGATATGGAGAATCACTTAGACAACAACAAATAGAAAAAGTGGAAATATTATGTATGATTTATGTTGGGAACTGTTAGAAAGCAGAATCATCTCCCCAGAGAGCTAGTGGATGGGATAAACTAGCTGCCGCTGATTTCTGTAAGCCATGGCAGATGCTAGAAACAGGTTACATAAGAGGTTTCTGGGAATGGTTTAAAATGGAGTCTTGTAAAATGCGCGAGGGCAGTCGGGATGACCTAGGTGGTAGATTCTGACTCTATCAGATTCCGCGATAGCTTGTGGCATTCTGCTGCTCAGCACTAATATACTGGGCAGATTATTTACTGGCAAATTCAATGAAATGGACTTGGTGTAGAATCAGAAGGCTTTGGGACATAATTAACTGACCTTAGAATATACTAGTTGTGGCCTAGTAACTTTCTCTCCTTCAGTTTTTTTTTTTTTCTCCAACAAATAAGTATGAGGTATTTACCTGGTTCAATTTTTTCTTCCATAATTGCTAGCTTTGGTTTTAATAAGCACTTTCTATTATTGGTGTGTATTGTGTTTGGGGCAATTAATAATAGTGTTTGGAGCATAGATTTCACTAATTTTTCACTTGTGACATATGAGCAGCATTCATAGTCTGAACTCTCCTTGCTGTATTAGTTCTGTTATCATTAAAGGATTTTACATGGTATTGACATAGACAATTGATGACAGCAGTAGCTAAAATGGACATATTGATACACAGACAGGTAATTGCAATATGGGAGGAAAGTGTTAACAATGTATTTATGTTTTTTTATTTATATTTTTAATCTTTTTTATATTTATTTATTTCCCTTTTGTTGTCCTTGTTTTTTTTTATTGTTGTAGTTATTGATGTCGTTGTTGTTCTCTCTTCAGAGAGAGAATCATACAAAAGATCAATGAAGCCAAATGTTGGTTAAATTAAAGAAGGACAGAGAGAAATGGAGAGAGGAGGGAAAGACAGAGAGGGGGAGAGAAAGATAGACACCTGCAGATCTGCTTCACCACTTGTGAAGTGACTCTCTTGCAAGTGGAGAGCCGGGGGCTCGAACCAGTGTTTTTTTTAAACCTTAAGCATTTGAGCTTATTAGCACTTACCAGATGGAGGGAGACTGTACACACTTCACTTGTTTCACACTTCAGATAGGCACGTAAGGCCTGGGGAAAAAGAATGGCTCTTCAGCACAGGGAAGGTGACTGCATTGTTCTCACTGGCTGTGCCTTCAGATACAAGGGTCTTAAAGGACTTGCAAATTATATTGTGATGTTCTTAAATGTGCCACGGCAAATAAAATAATGGCTGAAGATATTTCTAATGAAAACTAAATGTGCTTTCAGGGGTAGGTGGTGGCCTGGGTAAGTAGACACACACTACAGTGTGCAAGGACCAGGTTCAAAGGCCTGGTTCCCACCTGCAGGGGGAAAGTTTCACAAGTAGTGAAGTAGGGCTGTAGGTGTGTCTCCATCTCTCTCCCTCTCTTTCTTCTCCTCCCCTCCCCTCTCAGTTTCTCTCTGTCTCTATTCAGTAATAAATGAAATAAAAAATAACATTAAATAAAAAATAAATTTAAAAGAACCTAAATGTGTTTTCATAAGTCAGAAAAATTAACCAGTGGTCATTGGGTCAATCTAGTAGAAGGGAAACAAGTAATGCAAAATTATGTTGACTATTTATGTTGACTGTCATCAGTGGTGATATGGGTACATGCATATATACAAATGGACATTGCTGTGTTTTGAGGTATTGGCTAATACTGACACAGTAATACTACATTTAGGAAAAGGTTTTCTTTTATTTGTTTCTACCTTAGTTATTATTTTAATAAATATGTATATTTACATTTTTTATTGATTTTTTTTTTTAAATTGATGAGAGGGTTAGGAGGGAAGAGAAAAGAACCAGACATCACTCTGGCACATGTGCTATTGTGGATTGAACTCAGGACCTCATGCTTGAGAGTCCAACACTTTATTCCCTGCGCCAGCTCCCAGACAACTTAAACTATTTTTGTACACACTTTGTAGTGTGTACATAGTGTATTGGCATAGAAATGTATGTGTGGTTTACAATATGCATACAGTATGGATATACTAGAAGGTTTTCTTTTTTTAATGAATTGGTATGTGATCAAAAGCATCTGAAGCACAAATACTTTTCAAATAATTTAACTGAACATATGAGGTTCACATCTTTTTGTGCTTGTATTGTTTTAAATTATACAGGTTTTAAAAATTTTTTTTTATTTTTAAATTTTTTATTTAAGAAAGGATTAGTGAACAAAAGCATAAGGTAGGAGGGGTACAACTCCACACAATTCCCACCACCCAATCCCCATAACCCACCCCCTCCCATGATAGCCTTCCCATTCTCTAGCCCTCTGGGAGCATGGACCCAGGGTCGTTGAGGGTTGCAGAAGGTAGAAGGTCAGGCTGAACATGGGCGTTGACTGGTCGGTCCATACTCCCAGTCTGCCTCTCTCTTTCCCTAGTAAGGTGTGTCTCTGGGGAAGCTGAGCTCCAGGACACATTGGTGGGGTCTTCAATCCAGGGAAGCCTAGCCAGCATCCTGGTGGCATCTGGAACCTGGTGATTGAAAAGAGAGTTAACATATGAAGCCAAACAATTTGTTGAGCAATCATGGATCCCAAGCTTGGAATAGTGGAGAGGAAGTGTTAGGGAGGTACTCACTGCAAACTCTAGTGTAATCCTGCTTTCAGGTATATATTTTGCAGTAGTTTATGGATACGTGTGCACATAAGCTCTCTCTCACAGAAACTGGTGTATGTCTAGGTTATGGGACTTTGTTAGAAAGTGAACTACCTGAGATGAAATTAGAGTGTACTATTAAAGGAAAGGTCTCACCCGAGTAATGAAGCTGAAGGGTTGTCATTCCACACGTGAAGTCTCTGGATACAGTCTGAGGTGAAGCATGTTGAGATGGCAATCGTTGCTTTGGTTAGGTTGTGATCAGCGGATGCAATATTATTTAGTTTGGATTGGGAGATGCATACGGGAAAGTGGGCCCTATCCAAGGGTGCCAGGACTGGGGGAAGTAGGGGCTCTATAGTGAAGATGTGAGGTTCCTGCTGTCTTAGGGTTCAAAAAGACAATCAATAGTTAATATTATTATCACATTATTTGTTAATTGGGTTAACTTTGAAAAGTCCCTTTGTTATGGTTTGCTGTACAGTACCCAGTATCTTGTATATAGCTGTGCTATTGGAAGCTTCTAATCTACTTGGTCTAGGCTTTTGAGAGAGTCCGCATATCAAATACGTAGCCTATATATTAAAAATCTTCAGTTTGTCTTTTGAGAACCTTTGAGACATACAATTGATTTCCCCCTCTCATATTAATTAACTACTGATTTATATGTCTACATTTTGCTAGGAGTGTACATAAACACCATTCCCACCACCAAAGGACTGTGACCCATCCCTCCCGCCCACTCCCACCCCCCACTGGCCCAGGAAGCTACATGTCTACCCCTCACCACTGGGTTTTTACTTTGGTGCCCTACTTACAATTTGATCATTTTTATATTTATTTATTTTTATATTTTTATTTTATTTTTTATTTTATTTTTTATTTTTATATTTATTTATTTTCCCTTTTGTTACCCTTGTTTTTTTACTGTTGTTGTAGTTATTGTTGTTGTTATTGATGTCATTGTTGTTGGATAGGACAGAGAGAAATGGAGAGAGGAGGGGAAGACAGAAAGGGGGTGTGACTTCCCTGCAGGTGGGGAGCCGGGGGCTTGAACTGGGATCCTTACGGTGGTCCTTGCGCTTTGCTCCACTTGCGCTTAACCCACTGTGCTACCGCCCGACTCCCTGCCAAACTATCTGGTAGCCCTAAAGCCACAGTTTAAACGTCTTAAGCATTTATTGTAGTAACACTCTTTATGGTAAGTCATGTTAGGTGATTTTCCCAGTTGAAATGGAAGTGAAATAGAATGGAATCTATCAAATTAGGGGCTGGGTGGTGGCACATTTGGTAGAGTGCATAAGTTACAATGTGCAAGGACCTGGGTTCAAGCCCCTGTCCCCACCTGCAGGGGGAAAGCTTTGCAAGTGGTGAAGCAGTGTTCCAGGTGTCTCTTTGTCTCTCTGCCTCTCTACCATCTCCTTTCCTCTCAATTTGTGGCTACAATTGTTTCTACCCAATAAATAAATAAAAATAATAAAAAATTTAGAATATATCAAATTACAGAATCAGTTATTGTAGTTGAAGTAAATGTTCTACAACAAGAATCTCTGGAATTTAAGAATAGAAGAATTGCTTTACTTTAACTCATTTGCGGAGTCTGACACTAGGAAAAACATGTTTTAAACAGTTCTTTAAGAAGCTTTTTAAATAAATTTGAGGACCACTAAGAGACCATGTTAATTGTGTTTTAGCAAGTCTTTTAAGTGCTTTCTTTTAACAGATAGCTGAGAACTATTTATCATTACTCAGTTCATTATTTGGAAACTAATACCAAAGTGGTGCTTGGAAATGATCTTTTTTCCTTTTACATTTAAATGGGCTAGACATTTGCTTTGTTTATACCATTAATTTGTTTCCACACAGCTTGCAAAGGTAGCCGTCAACTCAGGATTAATTAGTGGAATCAAAATTAATGAGGTCTTACTGTACTGGGCCATTTTCATTCTCCACCAGTTTTCTTTAGAGCAATTGAACTAACATTTTCTTGAAAGAAGAAAAATTAGATTTATTTAAATCTCTCTCTATACATATATTTAAAAAGCAGAGAACCATCTTTTCTTGTGAGCTAGGTAATTCTAATAACTCAGTTTTCTTGGTCTTAGTAATAATTATTTTTATTTATTTATTTTCTTTTTGGCCTTATAATTTTGGCCATTTCCAGGACTGTTGCTTATTACAGATTGAGTTGAACTGTCCAGCTGCTTATGTTCATTTGCAGTGATTGCAGATGAGTTGGACCAAACCAAACCTTTTTTTGTCATTGTTCTTGTGGGACATATCACTTTACAATTTTTAAATCATTATTTTACTCTATCAAAGAGGGATAAAGTTATTCTTTGAAACTTATTTGTATAAATAAATGTTTGAAGAGAATACATCATGTCATAATTAAAAGCTAGATTTTTTTTTTTTGCAATTAAAGTTGCTTTTTCCTTTCCTGCAATACTTTTATGTTATTTCTCTGCATTTTTTGCTGTGCCAGGGATAGAATGCAGCACCACATGTATACTCTGCTGTTGAGCCATCTCCCATGTTTTTGAATTTTTTACTTTTATGGGAGGGAGGGTGAGAGAGGGGAAAAGGTAGAGACACCAAATAACCCCTCCACCATTCATGGAGTTCCACTTGTTATTTTGTCTTTGTTGCCTTAATGTGCTTTAGAGACTTGAACTCAATACTTCACATACCAGGCCAACACTGTAACTGAGTGGCACCTCTTTGACTTTTTTTTTTCTTTATTGGGAGATTAATGTTATACAGTCAACAGTAAATACATTAATTTGTACATGCACAACATTTCCCAGTTTTCCACTTAACAATACAACCCACACTAGGTTCCTGACATCATGTTCTAGCACCTGAACTGTCTCTCCCCCCCCCCCCACACACACACCCAGAGTCTTACTTTAGTGCAATACACCAACTTCAGTCCAAGTTCTGCTTAGTGTTTTCTGTTTTGATCTTGTTTTTCAACTTCAGCCTGTAAGTGAGATCATCCTTCTCTTTCTGGCTGATCTCACTTAATATTATTCCTTCAAGCTTCATCCAAGATGGGGTGAAGAAGGTGAATTCAGCATTTTTAATAGCTGAGTAGTATTCCACTGTGTATATACCACAACTTGCTCAGCCACTCATTTGTTGTTGGACACCTGGGTTGCTTCCAGGTTTTAACTATTACAAGTTGTGCTGCTATGAACATAGTTGTACACAAATCTTTTTGGATGGTTGAGTTTGGTTCCTTAGGATATATCCCCAGGAGAGGAATTGCAGGATCATAGGGTAGGTCCATTTCTAGCCTTCTGAGAGTTCTCCAGACTGTTCTCCACAGAGGTTGGACCAATTTACATTCCTACCAGTAGTGTAGGAGGGTTCCTTTGTCCCCACAACCTCTTCAGCATTTGTTGCTGCTATCTTTTTTGATGTATGACATTTTCACAGGAATGAAGTGGTATCTCATTGTTGTCTTTCTTTGCATTTCTCTGACAGAGACTTGGAACATTTTTTTTCATGTGTTTCTCGGCTTTTCAGAACTCTTCTGTGGTGAATATTCTATCCATGTCCTATCCCTATTTTTGGATGGGGTTATTTGTTGTCTTGTTGTTGAGTTTGGCAAGCTCTTTATATATTTTGTTTATTAGCCTCTTATATGATGTGTGGCATGTAAGGATCTTCTAGTTTGTGAGGGGTTTCTTTGTTTGGGTGGTGGTTTTTTATTTTTTATTTTTTTGCTGTGTAGAAGCTTTTTAATTTGATGTAGTCCCATTGGTTTATTTTTGGTTTTAGTCTTCTTTGTAATTGGATTTGTGTCGTTGAAGATGTCTTTAAAATTTAGAGAAAAGAAAGAGTTCTGCCAATATTTTTCTCCAAGTATTTGATAGTTTCAGGTCAAACACCCAGGCCCTTGATCCACTTGCAATTTATTTTTGTGTTCAGTGAAATATAGTGGTTCACTTTTATTCTTCTGCACATTTTCAACCCAATTTTTCCAACACCATTTGTTGAAGAGACTCTCCTTTCCCCATTTAATAGTCAGGGTACCTTTGTCAAAAATTAGGTGTCTACAGGTGTGGGGGCTTACTTCTGGGCTCTCAATTCTATTCCACTGGTCGGTGTGTCTATTCACATTCCAATACCAAGCAGTTTTGATGACAGTGGCCCTATAATACAGTTTGAGATCTGGGAGTGTTGTGCCTTCAGTTCTGTTCTTTCTTCTCAAGATTGTTTTGTCAATTCTAGGTCTTTTCTGGTTCCAGATAAACATTTGTAGCTTTTGTTCTATTCTCCCAAAATATGTGATTGGGATCTTGATGGGGTTAGCATTAAATTTGTATATGGCTCTGGGTAGTATATTCATTTTGATGATGTTAATTCTTCCAACCCATGAACATGGAATGTCTTCCCATTTCTTTGTGTCTTTTTCAATTTCCTTGAGTAGTGACTCATTATTCTCAGTATGCAAATCTTTCACTTCTTTGGCTAGGTTTATTCCTAGATATTTTATTGTTTTTGTTGCTGTAGTAAAAGGAATTGATTTCTGGATTTCTTCTTCTTCCAACTTAGTGTTTGTAAACAGCCATAGTATATATAGTAATGAATTTCTGATAACTGCATTCATATGTATTAACTGAAAGCATAACCTAGTAAGTCATGAATAAGTTTTTAACTGCTAGTCTTACAGAATTTGGAGACTAAACATTTTGAGGTTATCAGTTCAGTTCTTTGTTGCTAGTGAAAAATCTTTATCCCCTTTGTCTGATTATTCATATTCCATCCTGTTCTAAAAAGGATTTGAAGGGCGAAAATGGAAAATGAGCAGAAAATACATAGCAGAATGTTTAATTGGCTGTTGTGAGTTGGTGGAGGTGGTGCACCTGCTGACATTATAGACAGAAGCTGTGAGGCACATCTACAGATAAAACAAAATATCTGCGACTCTTAAGCAATGATTATGGCAGAAGGACTGCAGGGTATTGTTTCTGAGCAAAGGAGCAGGGCAGAGCAGGGGTCTAAATGAGAGTCACAAACAGAAAGAAGCACTGCAGAAAACAGCTCTGGCATCTAACAAAGGAAAGTTCATACCGTGGAAAGAGAGCACATAATAACAGATCAATTTTTTTTCCAGCTTTGCCTGCTCATATAGAGCAATCATTTTAGTAAGGTCATCTTCAGATTTGAACACCAGATTTCCCAGAGCATCTTTTCCATCTCTACTCTAGGATTAATTTGGCTTTTTTTTTTTTTTAATTCAGTATTGATAGATACTTAAACTGGATGATTTATGTATAAATATAAAGAAATGGACTTTCAACATAGCGTAGTAATGGTCTTGATTTTCAGAATAGTTCATTTTGATTTGGGTTCTGAAACCAAGGATCCATTTTGTTCTACATTTCACCTAAATAATAATTAAGGTTCATTCTTCCTTTCAGGCAAGAGTGCAACACTGCATCTGCTCCGTAGCCAGTGACCACTCAGTTGGACTTCTAAGTTTGCGAGAGAAAAAATGCATCATGCTGGCTTCTCGCCATCTTTTCCCTATTCAAGTGATCAAGTGGAGGCCTTCTGATGATTACCTCGTAGTGGGATGCTCAGATGGCTCTGTGTACGTCTGGCAAATGGATACTGGTAAGAACAAATGTCAGGAGGCAGATTAAAAATTCAGTGGTATCTTTGATTTCCTAGAAATTAAAAAAAAAAAACAATTTTGGAGGTAAGGATTCTGAAGTTAAACCTAGGACCCCGTAACTGCAGAGTATATACTCCACCAAGCTAGGTACTGGGTTTTTTTTTTTTATTTTTTTAAATCACTCCTTTTTCTAATCCTTGGCATCATTATCAATGAGATACGCATAACCTCTTGTTCTATGTGAAACATTTGCATTGGGTTGTCAGAAAAGTAATGATGCATCTTTCTGTATTTAAAAATGTGTCATGACTTCTCCAACAATGCAATAATTTGCCTAGTGTAACAGAAGACAAATTAGGAGTCATATAGACATTAGACAAAAACATGTGATATCAAAGTAATTGTATGCAACATATAGCTATAAGGAATATGGACTAAAATAAAGGAGTAATTTTTTATTGATTTGATAATGATTGACAAGACCATAGGATAAGAGGGGTACAATACAACACAGTTCCCACTACCAGAGTTCCACTTTCAGTCCCCTCCTCTGGAAGCTTTCAGATTCTTTATCCCTCTGGGAGCATGGATTCAGGATCATTAGGGGTGCAGAAAGTGGAAGGTCTGGCTTTTGTAATTGCTTCTCTAGTGGACCTGAGCGTTGGCTGGTTAATCCATACTCCTAGCCTGTCTCTCTCTTTCCCTAGTGGGCCAGGGCTCTGGAGAGGTAGGATTCCAGGATACCTTGGTGAGGTCATCTGCACAGGGAAGTCAGGTTGGCATCATGGTAGCATCTGCAACTTCATGGCTGAAAAGCATTAAGATATAAAGGAGAACAAATTGTTTAATAATAATCAGGAATCTAAAGGTAAGACTTTAGCAGATAAGATTTGGGGTAATTTTTAAAAAAATTTTTTTATTTCTTTGTTACTGGATAGAGACAGAGAGAAATTGAGAAAGAAGGGGGAGATAGAGAGGAAGAGAGACAGAGAGACACCTGCAGACCCACTTCACCACCTATGAAGTGACTCCCCTGTAGTTGGGAAGCCAGGGGCTTGAACCGGGATCCTAACCAGTCCTTGGCGCTTTGTGCCACGTGCACTTAACCCGCTGAGCTACCGCCCGACTCCCGATTTGGGTTAATTTTTATCTTAAATTCAGAAACAGTGGAATAGAATGAAATTTTCTTATGCTTGAATAACATAAAGGCAACATGGGATTTTAGAAATTATTTTCTTGATAGAGGGTGAGAGACAGAGAAAGATCCAAATGGAGGGAGAGGAGGACAAAGATTGAGATATCTGTATCATTATTCAGCTGCTCATGAAGCTTTCACCTCCCACACCCCCTAGGGGACAAGGGGCTTGAATGTGGGTCCTTAGGTGTGGTGATGTGTGTGGTCTCTTGGTTGAGCCCACCAAGTTTCCCTTGTTGGCAGAATAGTTCACTTGCATAGTGCGTTGTTTTGTCATGTGCAGTACTCAGTTTCAAGCCTGGTCCTTACTGCATTGAGGGAAGCTTTGGTGCTGTGATCTCTTCCACTGTTTCTCTGCCTCTCTACCTCTGTCTAGCTTTTTTTTTTTTTTTTTTTTAAAGTGATCTAGGCAGCTAATTGAAGGTGGTGATTGAAATGAACGTTTTCAATTCTAGAGAGAACATTTAGTGGTTCTTTCAAAACTTTTATGTATAGTGTATGATATAGAACACATACTGCTTAGCTTCAGAATTCAGGCAACACCTTATAATGCTTACAGATAGGATCTCGTGGTTTTCTCTTGGAGGGCTTTAAACACGTACCTAAAAGTGCTTATTAGTTTAGGCTTTAAGAAACCAAGCAATCTTAACCTTTCTGTATCTTTCTAGTTGGGCTATATTATACTTCTACTGAATTTTTTTTTTTTTTACTTTTTATTTGTTTCAGTAGTCTTTCTTTTTCTTAATGTTTTATATGCCTGCTTTGCAGTAAAGTTGAAGTTCTAGCAGTGAGAATCTATACTGATTTTTTTTTTTTTTTTACTTTTAATCCTGTTTTAACTGCTGATGTGTAGTATACAGTCTAGACAACAGCAAACATTCTTGGAGACTGTCAAACTTTTTTACTTTTGCATTTGACTTTTTTTTTCTCTCTGGTCTGATGCATAAAAGATTCATACCTTTTGTCAGGTTTTAAAAGCACAAAAGTGTTGGATGAAAGATGAAGCCAAATCCCATTGCTCTGTGGTAAATGCCAGCATTTAGGCATATTTCTTCATAGGCTGATTTCTGTGCATTTATACAGTCAGAATTGCTATTGTATGACATTTGTAATTTTGAGGCTGATGGGGTCCTTTGTACTATATCCAGTCTGCTGAGCAGCACTTTTCTGTTTGCTGGCTTGGTCCTCCCCACAGAGTAAACATACAGGGTTGGTCTTGGGTTCTGAAATCAGACTTGGTTTGAATTTAGCATCGATCACTTGCTTGCACTGGGAGCTGTGGCTAGTCATTGAACTTTTCTCCCTGAATTTTCTTATCTATAAAATGAAGATAGTAGTAGTGTCTATTTTATAATGTCACTGGGAGAATAAAATGAGATATTTACCTTGTGTGCAGTAGATAGTGTGTATATATGTGTATGTTTGTGTTCTTTTAAATGTGTGTCTGTGTACGTGTGTGTGTTTCCTTTTGTTAGTAAGTGAACATCCTGCTTGACTTGTACTTGTTGAACTTGGGAATGTGACTAAAATATATCCAGAGCTATTTTCTATTTTTTATTATTTTTAATTTTTTATCAGTGATTTACAAAATATTTTAAAATAGGGCATATAATTCCATATCACCCCACCACCACCAAAGTTCTGTGCATACTCCCTCCCTGATGTAACCACCACAGGTGCCCCAGGATCATATATGTTACAGGTTGATTATATAATAATAACAGCAATAGTAATAACTATATATATATTTTTTCAGGTTCCTGTGTTTCAGTTCTCTATATTCCACTTAGGAATGAGGTCACCGCATAGTTGTTTTTCCTCTTTCCTCTTCGCTTTCAGATAAGGAAAATAGCACCCAACTTTTTCAGGTGCAGAAACAAAGGTTCCATGTCACAAAAGTCCCAGGTCCCAGTGGAGCTGAGATTTCGAGCCCCCCAGTCATCATCTCCTATCTGCAATATGCATCCATCTTTTTTTTTTTCCCTTCCTGGAACACTGCTCAGCTCAAGCTTACAGAGGTGTGGGGGACTGAACTGGGGACTTTGAAACCTTAGGCATGAGAGTCTCTTTGCATAACCAATATGCTATCTTCTTCCATATGCTGTAACTCAAATTCCTTTTTTTTGTTGTTGTTACCCTTGTTGTTATTGCGATTGTTGTTATTGCTACTGTTGTTGGATAGGACAGAGAGAAATTTAGAGAGGAGGGGAAAACAGGAGAGAGAGAGATAGACACCTGCAGAACTGCTTCACTGCTTGTGAAGCGACCCTCCTCCAGGTGGGGAGTGAATGTCTCGAACCGGGATCCTTACACTGGTCCTTGTGCTTCTTGCCATGTGTGTTTAACCCACTGCACTATCATCTCCCCCCCACCCCCATCCCCAATTCAAATTCTTTTTAGGGCGGAGAAGGCTTCTGTAATTGTTTCTCTGTTGGGCATGGATTTTGGCTTGTTATTCCATATCCCTCAGAATGTCCCTGTTTTTCTAGAAGGGTAGGACCATTCAGAACTGTTTTCATTGGAAATTACTACTAAAGAAAGCAAGTTCTTATAATAATAATAATAACAACAACAACCATCACCACCAACAGAACAACATTTGTAAAGCACATTTAAAAATACTATATACATTAAATACAAAAGCACAGTAAACTTGTCTAAGAATTTCTTTTCTCCTGGATCTGGTCTCCTCACACTCATGATTTTAGTACTCAAGTCTGCTTTTTCTTCCTAGTAGAGAGATACAGACAGAGGAGGAGGCAGAGACAACACATCACAGGAACTTCCTCTGCTGCCATGCCACCTTAAATGTGGTACTGGGGTTGGAACTTGGGCTATCTGCGTGGCAAGGCACCTGCTCTTTCCAGTAAGCTGTCTACTTGGCCCTGCTTAGGACTTTTAACAATGAAATCATGTGATTAATGAAGATGTTCTAGTTTCTCAGAAATTTCTAGATACTTAAATACATGGCCATGGATATTTTAGATCCCTTAAATACATTTGTAAGGAGTATGACATGCTTTACAAATACGATCTTATTTGAGTATGAAGCTAGTTTTTCAGTAATTTCTCTAGAAGGTAATAAGATAGAACTTGCAAATAGTCATCATCCTAACTATAGGGGTACTGGAATATGTTATTCCTCTAACCAGTTTGGTATGACTAGTCACTTTTTAAATTAAACCCGACACAGCACAGTGAAATTGAACAACTCTGGCCCATAGGAGGACCCAGGGACTAGTCAGTCATCATGGCATTCTTACATCCAGAGAAAGATGGAGATGCAGGATTTATTTTGGATTTTAACTACAGTGGGAGGTATTCTTGCTTTCTTCCTCCTGCTCATCAGGCTTTAGCTAGTGATATACAGGCCCCTAGGGAGGCAGGAAGGCACATCCTCAAGGTATTGACATTATTTATTTATTGAATTTATTTATTTATCAAATAAATAAAAAATGAAGTGAAATAAATCAGATCCAGCTAAGGTTTGATGTATGAAATGTATTTAAACTCTGAGGAGACATTTTGTCTCTCTTCTTGACTTCAGGAATCTGCTTTTACAAACGAAGTCATATTATATGAAGCCTCCTGACACATATTGTGCATTTTTTCCATGTTGGCTGTTTTGAATTGTACTGATGTTTCTAGCTTACAACCACTTAAAAATGTGTTGGTTCTGTGCAGTGTTTTCTTTTAGTTCTTCCTTCAAATGGGTAGTTACTTTTTTTTTTTTTCGATGTTTATTTCCTAATGAAATGAAGTTGAAACTAATAATTCAAAATTTTGACAGACAGTGATCTGGAAAATTTTTTTTGACTTTTAGATAATGCTATGTTCATTTTCCTATGCTATAAAATAGGAAATTAAAGGGATATAGAGGTGATAATAATGATTATTCTTTTATATCACTGAATATTTAGAATTTAGTCAACTAGCAATAATATTTGAGCAAATGGACCTCTTGACTCCAGCATAGGAATCTTTTAAAGGCAAGTTGCTGGCCTGCATGGTGTCTGCCACTACCTGAAGCTGTTTATTTGCTTCTGGGATCAACCAGCTCATTCTTCACTTTTTTATGTTCCAGTAAACTTGCAGTATTTGTCAGGGTCAGAAGTCCTCTTTGGGAAGGAAGCCGTGGCATGCTTTAATTAATAACTGATACTGCAGAGTGTTGTTCTTATCTAACCTTCTCTAAACCTGACTAACATTCTCATCTGCCCATTTTTTCATCATTCTTGCTATATAACAAAAAAGGTTCTCACATCAGACACCTATCCCTACTGGTAGAATTATTAGGTGTTATTATACAAGTGGAAATGCAAACACTGCTTACTAAATATTACTGGTAGTTAGGTTGTCAATTAATTTTGTTCTCATAGCTATTCCTGTTTCTTTTCTGCCTCTCAAAGTTTGCTGAATTTATTTCTGGTTTTGCATTTATTTCATAGATGTACAACCGACTATATTTTTTAAAACACATCTAATGAAATATTGTAGAGGATTATAAACTGGTGTTTGTTTATGTCTTTTGAAAACATAGAGTGGATACTCAAAAATTGTGTATCAAAGAAATTTATTTATTTATTTATTTATTTATACCAGAGTACTGCTTAGCTCTGGCTTATGGTGGTGTGGGGGATTGAACCTGGGACTTTGAAGCTTCAGGCATGAGAGTCTCTTTGCATAGCCGTTATGCTCTCTACCCGCTCCTGAAGAATTTTATTTTTCATACACGTGCAGTCCTGGCATATGCATTATTCTTGCTAAAGACTAATTTTTTTTGTTGTAGTTATTACTGTTGTTTTTATTCATGTCGATGTTGTTGGATAGGACAGAGAGAAATGGAGAGAGGAGGAGAGAAAGACACCTCATCGCCTGTGAAGCGACCCCCCTGCAGGTGGGGAGCCAGGGGCTTGAACTGGGATCCTTATGCCGGTCCTTGTGCTTTGCACCGCTAAAGACTGATTTTTAAACCTTTTTTTATTTATTTAAGTTGACCTTTTTATAACAAAATTTGAACCAGAGCAGCATGTGTGTGCTTGTTCAAGAAGAGAACAAGAGAGAACCTCATTCCCATTCGTGGAGTTGTTTCCCTCCAGTGGTGCCAGGGGTCAAACCCAGAGCCTAGTGCATGCAGGGCCAATAGTCTAAGACTGAGCCATCTCTTCAAACCCTAAATTGATAGTTTTTAAATTTTTTTAATATTTATTTTATTTATTTATTCCCTTTTGTTGCCCTTGTTGTTTTATTCTTGTAGTTATTATTGTTGTCGTCATTGTTGGATAGGACAGAAAGAAATGGAGAGAGGAGGAGGAAGACAGAGAGAGGGAGAGAAAGATAGACACCTACAGACCTGCTTCACCGCTTGTGAAACGACTCCCCTGCAGGTGGGGAGCCGGGGCTCGAACTGGGATCCTTACGCTGGTCCTTGTGCTTTGCGCCACATGCGCTTAACCCACTGTGCTACAGCCCGACTCCCAAATTGATAGTTTTGTCTTGTTACTAAATGGTCAGATAGCCAGGAGGTGGTGCTTCAGTTCAGTCTTTCATTATTAGTAAAATACTTTAATAGCAAATGTATTCTTCATGAATTTAATACCTTTTTCCTTCAGTACTTTGTGTAGTAAAGATTGGAGTAAAAATAGTATAGGGAAGTTAAATTAAGATTGAGAGGGTTAAGAAAAAAAGAGGTACTTTTCTTGGTAAAATCTTTATATTTTATCTTATTATCTTTATTTATTTAATGGATAAAGACAATTAGAAATCGAGAGGGAAATGGGTAATAGAGAGGGGTGGATGGAGACAGAGTTGAAATAGTCGTTACTTGGGTGTAAGATAAAGACTCTGAAAAATGCAGACAAAATGAGAGGTTATGTTTCTTTCATGTTTTGTGATGTTTTCCTAGACAAAGGGAAGCTTTGGGAATACTTAAGTAAAAGGATTCAAAAGTTAACAAAATGTAGGTTTTTTGTGGTTGTTGTTAAGGACTGATATCCAACACAGAGAAAGTTGAAGTCAGGGAAGTTGATGTTTGGAAGTCGGGCAGTAGCACAGCGGGTTAAGCGCGTGGCATAAAGCACAAGGGCTGGTGAAGGATCCCGGTCCGAGCCCCCGGCTCCCCACCTGCAGGGGGGTCACTTCACAAGCGGTGAAGCAGGTCTGCAGGTGTCTGTCTGTCTTTCTCTCCCCCTCTGTGTCTTCCCCTCCTCTCTCCATTTCTCTCTGTCCTATCCAACAACGACGACACCTGTAACTACAACAATAAAACAACAAGGGCAACAAAAGGGAAAAACAAAAAGAAGAGGTTGATGTTTGTGGGCCAAGGTGAGAGCATGTGTGTAGGCCACAGGGAGATGCAAACATAATATTACCAGGTTCCGTCATTCTCGGCACTGCATATGGTAGAAGAAGTGGGTGGTGCTTTTTCTTTGGTCTCTTTCTCCCCTTCATAAAATAAGTAAGCAAATAAAAAAAAAAAAAAAAGAAAGAAGGAAATAAAAAGACATATAATCATGCTGTGGAGTGATCAAGATCAAGGAACCCATGTTGGATGTAGTAAGAAAGTGAAAAAACCGGGGCCAGTGGTGGCATATCTGAGAAAGCGCACACATTACAGTGCACAAGGACCTAGGTCAAGCCCCTGGTCCCCACCTGCAGTGGTGAAGCAGGGCTGCAGGTGTCTCTCTGTCTTTATCCCTCTCTATCTCAACCACCCCTCTCAATTTCTCTCTGTCTCTATCCAATAATAAGTAAATAAAATTAAAATAACTAAAAAAGATTTTTTAAAAAACGGAAAATACCTGGGGGAGGAGAGTTGTTGAAATCATGGTTCTGACCTTGACTTTATGTTATTTTTATTTATTCTACCAGAGCACTGCTCAGCCCTGGCTTATGGTGTTGTGGAGGGTGGAACCTGGGACTTTATAGAGTCTCAGGCATGAGAGTCTGTTTGCATAACCATTATGCTATCTACCCTCCATTATTTTTTTAACATTAAAAATGTTACTAATGAGAGAGAAAGAAAATGAACTAGAGTGTCCCTTTGGCATATGTGATGTGGGGAGCAAAACTGGGATCTCATTCAGTCCTGTGCTCCAGAGCTGCTCCATTTCCTGTGGGGTAAGGGCCCACTGTCTGGGTAATCCAAGCCATTATTTCCATGAGCGTCTGAGCGGGTTGACCTGGAGCCCCCCTCTCTGAGGGGCAGTAGGCTGGTCCTCCTGACCTTGTGAACTTCAAATGGACGGGCTTTTCTGGATGGGGTACCTTCCTGTACATGCTCCCCCATTCCATTTGAACAAGAGCCATGAATTACTGACTGTGTATGGCCAACTTGAAACCCACCGCAAATATCCTGGCTTTGTTCTTCCTGGCCCCTTTCTCTCCCCCTTGCCTGGAGGTGCTTGTAATCCACCCTTAGAGAAAAAGGCCTACCTGTGCATAGTGAGCTCATGACCGGATCCTGTATGGTAACTTCCCAGCTAAGATCAAACACCGGACAGGTCAAGATTTAACTCTGCATTGTGTGTATGGCTTAATGATTATCTTAGCCTCTCTCAAACCTTTTGGATATATATCTACCTGCTTTGCTTGTATCTCCCAATAAATGAGTTGTCCATGAGGCTTCTCCCAGAGCTGGTTGTGTGCTTCCTTCCTCTCCATGCATTTCACCCTCATCACTAGGGCCCCCCTAGGACTCTCAGGGGCTGCCCTGGTCTCCACTGCCAATGGCCAGGGAGGCAGAGAGCCCGGGATGACCTGCAATCTCCCAGGTTCCCTGACTGCTGATTTGACCTTTACTGGGACATTGTAGCACCTTACTGGCAGGGAAGTGATTGTGCTCTGTGGCAGATCATCAGACGAAAGAAGTGCAAGAAAATGTTTCTCAGAGGCTCTGATTAAACATTTTCCTATGTCCAAAAGGTCCATGAATTTTCTTTTCTTCAAAAGCCCTATGCACTGTTGAGTGATGTGTAATACCTGTGACTCTGTGTGTCCCAGGTGCACTGGATCGTTGTGTGATGGGGATAACGGCAGTGGAGATTCTGAACGCTTGCGATGAAGCTGTTCCTGCTGCAGTGGACTCCCTCAGTCATCCAGCAGTCAACCTAAAGCAAGCGATGACAAGACGGAGCCTTGCCGCTCTGAAAAACATGGCCCATCATAAGCTCCAAACCCTTGCAACTAACCTCTTGGCCTCAGAGGCATCTGACAAAGTAAGTTTTGCATGTGGGCTCATTTGTGTAGTTCTCATTTAATATCACTGCTTTATTGTGTCTCGGAATAATTTTGGGGAGGTGACACTGGTGAAAAACACATTCTGCGAACCGATACATGTACATTTCTAGCTGATTTACTCACAATATCAAAAACTTGGAAACAACCAAAATGCCCTCGACAGATGACTGGATAGAAAAGTTATGGGACGTATACTCAACCGATTATTATGCGGCCTTAAAAGGGATAATATTGTGTCCTCTGGGATAAAGCGGATGGAACTGGAGAAGATGATACTCGGTGAAGCAAGTAAGGAGGGAAGGACAACCACAGAATGGTTTCACTCATACGCAGAATACAGACAATTGAATATACAAGTGTGAAAAAAAAAGTCTACCTGTTTTCAAGACCTGGGAGAACAATAGTCATTATCTACGGGCGTGGGGATGGGGACACAGATGATGGGAGTGATGAAAAAAAGTTAAATTAAATTAAAAAAATAAAGAAGTCATGGGATTAAAAAAAAAAATTCTGACTTCTGAATTAATAATGGTTTACAACAAAGGCCGGGTGGTGGCACACTTGGTTGAGTGCACATGTTACAATGTTGAGTGCACATGTTACAATGTTGAGTGCACATGTTACAATGTGCAAGGACCTGGGTTCAAGCTCCGGGTTCCCAACTGCAAGGAGGAAGCTTTGCAAGTGGTAAAGCAGTGCTGCAGGTGTCTTTCTGTCCTTCTCCCTCTCTGTCTCTCTCCCTCTTGTCTCCCACTACCCTCTTGATTTCTGGCTGTCTCTATCCAATAGATAAATAAAGATAATAAAATATAATGGTTCACAACACTCTATGGATTTAAGGTATATAGTTCCTCACCTCTGCTGCTGTGTGTAGCATGTCCACGACCAAATGCCCTACCAAGTCCCTCCCCCCATATATGTTTTATAGTCGAGAGTAAAGTTTGTACATGCATAACATTTCTCAGTTTTCCACATAACAATACAACCCCTACTAGGTCCTCGGTCATCCTTTTCCAGGACCTGTACACCCCCCTCCCCAGAGTCTTTTATTTTAGTGCAATACACCAACTCCCTTTTTTAATGTTGTTTTTTTATTGGTGATTTAGTAATGATCGACAAGACTGTGGGATAAGAGGGGTACAATTCCAATCCCATACAGTTCCCATCACCAGAGTACCACATCCTTTCCCCTCCATTGGAGGCTTCCTTATTCTTTATTCCTCTGGAAGTATCATCCAGAGATCTTTCTGGGGTACAGAAAGTGGGAAGTCTGGCTTTTGTAATTGCTTCTGCACTGGATATAGGTGTTGGCAGGTCGGTCCATACCCCCAGCCTGTTTCTATCTTTCCCTTGTGGGGTAAGACTCTGGGGAGGTGGGGTTCCAGGACTCATTGATGAGGTCATCTGTCCAGGGAAGTCAGTTTGGCGTCATGGTAGTACTTGCAACTTGGTGGCTGAAAAGCATTAAGATATATAGCATAACAAATTGTTTAGTAATCAGAAACCTAAAGGCAAGGATATATATGTTTAATGCCTCCAGAACCGGGGCCTCTTGCATGCATGATGTCACTGCTATGAGCTGCTTCTCTCTCTCTCTCTCCATTCAGATAGAGACAGAGAAGGAAAGGCCTCATAGCACCGTAATTTCCTCCAGTGCTCTAGTCCCTCCATAGGGTGACAGGGCTCGGACCTGGGCGGCTTGAATGGCAAGGCAGTAAGTACCCTGCCTGCTGATCTCTCTCTCTCTCCAGCCCTAGCTGCCAAATTCTTACAAAGACTTATTATTATTATTATTATTACAAAGAGAAGCAGGCATTCCAGCATCTCTCAGCTCTAGCATATGCAGTGCCTGGAACTGAAGCTGAGACCTCACAGCTGTAAGTCCTGAGCTATCTTACCCAGGCCAGCTTTAGCTTTCTATTTAAGTTTTATCTACCATAGTTTTAAAGTATTTCAAGTATTTGGGACTTTAAAAAAGCAAGCTGCTCCTTTTCAATCTTAAATTAAAATAAAAAAATTTATTTAGTTATTTTAATGAGAGAGAGACAAACCAATGTACTGCTCAGCTCTGGCTTTTGTTTATTTCTGGGGATTGAATTTAGGACCTCGGCCATGAAAGCTTGGTATACTTCTATTGAACTTTATCCCCTAACCACCAAAAGTCAATTGTCTTAGTCAAAATATTTAAAAATGATTCCTACTGAATTAAGTAACTCTAGCTTCTCAAATTCAAGCAAACGTTTTATGTACAATCTCTCTCTCTTTTTTTTACTTTTCTTGTTGAAAGATTGAACACTAGCTAGTACCTCTAGGAGAAAAAATAATTTTTGGTATCATTAACATGTTCCTAACTGTGGTATATCATTTGCTTTTACAGGTACGTTTTGATTTTAATCCATTATAAAGATTTAAGGAGATATTTGAGAATGGGTGAGGTGAAAATACACAGTGCCAGCATTTTCTGTGATACCTGAGTTCAGTCATACTTTTCATAAAGATACTTAAAACGAAGACATCAGCTACTGCTACAGTTTACAGATTATCCTACAAAACAAAAGAAAAAAATTCTAGTTCACTAATTGGATACTTATTTGTCTTTAGTTTTGTAGAGGTTAATCAGTATTTGGTTGTGGTATTACTAGAACTAATTTTGTCATTTCTAACAGACAAATGAATTCTAGTGCCAAATTCAGTATTTCATCTATCTTACTACCTAAAATACCTTGTTGCATCTACATATATGTTTGAATTATTAGTAGGTAGCACAAATAATTACATTTTCTTTCTGTTGTTCTTGATTATTATTATTTTGAATGGTTAGAGCATGTATAAATAGTGAAAGGTTGAAAGATCCTCCTCCAAATTTAGAAATTTGCCCATGAATTAGTTGAGTGCTGGTGGCATGAAAACTGTGGGCATTTTCACTGACCCATATCTTACAGTAACTGGCAGTAACAGCTGATCATTCTGTCTTTCCCCCCAGATGCAGTTGTTTTATTGGCTTTGTCATACTGCATTTCATAGTCTATAGCTACAGAATCTTTCTTTCTTTTTTTTTTTTTTTTCTTTCTCATGCTTCTTCCACACTTACAGTATGAGTAGGTATTAGTACTTAATATGCATTTGGCATGTCTGCTATTTCCTTCAGAAAGTACTGTAGATGTCCCTAGGAATTAAGTATTCCTTAGTCCACAATGCAGTGTTTAATGTCCTATATTATTTTAATTTTTATCACATTTGCAAAATAACATATTCATACAAAAAATTTCCAAAGAGTGCTCTTTTTTTTTTTTGGTTGGTGTCCTTTAGAAATAAAAAGTTGGAAAGATGATTATGTAACTGAACCATTAATGAAAAAAAAAAGTGTTACAGTAACATTTATGAATGGGTCTTGTGAGTGGTCACAGTCCATTATGCGAATTTTACAATCTTGTTTGTCCTTGTTTTAATAGCGCTTTTTATAGTTGCAATTAGTGATAAAAGCGCCAGATATCAGAGACACTACACTTATGTATTGTAAAATATATTGCTTGTGAACCTGCTCAGTCTTGTAGCAATGGTAATTGTTGCCTGGCCTACAAGGAAAACAATTATAGAAGAGGGGGAAAAGGCTTAGGAAGCTGAGACTGCAGGAGGATAATCACTTTATGAAAAATGTATGCTGGCTGGACCATTAGGGACTTCTCTAAATATCTTCTAATGTTGAATTTGAGGCTTCTTCTGAGGGAAATATTTGAAGAGTTGTCCTCTGGGTGGCATTCTAACCTCGGTAGAAATAAAATCTGCCGAAAGATTTAAAAAAAAAAAAAAAGAAAGAGAGAAAAGAAAAAGAAAGGAATTCAACATAACTAACTTTTCTCAGTAGTACAGAACTTATTCTAGGATCTTGGATCGAGTGTTCTTTCATGGCTCTCTCAATGGAAAATAGAATCTCTGTGGGGGCTGCTTTAAACCATGGTCTGAGTGACTAGTGTTGAAGTTGGGCTGTTTGAAAGTTATAAATATTTTATGTTGCTAATTTCTATTAATTATGCCAGATACACACTGGTTTGCGAACACAGAGAATTTGATGCCCGGTGACTTTCTTTCACTTGACGATCAAGAGGATATTAAGCAGAATTCTCCTCTATTACAGTGTTGAGTGTTTACAAGATATGTGTATTTGAGCCCCTGTATATTTCTCTTATGCTTTGCATCTTATTTTCCCTTTCAGTATGATAATTTATGTGCCTGTCTAATTCTCTCTGCTGAAATCCAGCGTCATTGCAGGCAAGGATTCTGATTTATTCATCTCAGTGTTTTCCCCATGACAGCTTGTAGCAGCGGTGCAATAAATATTTGTTGAATTGGATGATGTGTAACAGAAAGTGCTGATAACCAGTAACTGCTTCAGCCACTTTGCCCATGATTTCTCCATTCCCTCACAGCTGATTATCTTAACCTGACAATCAAATTTATCCCTGTTCAAGGGCCTTTAGATCTGGAGCACTTATTCATCACTTTTGCCCTCTCTTTATTGTTCTTGTCACCGGGGTTTCACTGCCGTGAGCTGAATTTTCAGATGGAAAGAGAGAAACAGAGAGACAGAGGGAGAGAGGGAACGATACCACAGCACTGACGCTTCCTTCAGTGTGGTGTGGGCTGGACTTGTGCTTGAAAAGGCAGGCTCACTAACCAGCTGAGCTCGGTTTAACACATTAACCTTCCCGTTAGGTTTGGGGAAAGATGGGTATCTAAACATAATCTATTATTCCCCTCCTTTAAAATTTTTTTTAACTTTATTATTGGATAGAGGCAGAAATTGAGAGGGAGAGAGACAGAGACACCTGCAGCCCTGCTTCACCACTCACAAAGCTTTACTACTACAGTGGGGGACCCGGGGTTGAACCCTGGTTCTTAACGCACTGTAATGTGAGCACTTAACCAGGTGCACTGCTTGTCCCCATAATCCCCTCCTTTCCTTGTCTGTACTGTCAGTGTTCTAGCACATCCTGAAGTTTCTCCACTGTGCTTTCTCACTTAGTTCTTTATGCCTCTAGATCAGGGTTGTGACCACAGCAATGTTGATAAAAAAATCTTTTTTTATTAGGTAGGACAGAGAGGAATTGAGAGAGGATGGGGAGACAGAGAGAGGAAGAGAGAGATATCTGCAGACCTGCTTTACCGCTCGAGAAGTGGATCCCCTACAGATGAGATGGTATGTGAGGTCTTGAACTTGGGTCTTTTTTTTTTTCCTTAAATTTTTATTATTTTTATTTATTGGATAGAGACAGCCAGAAATTGAGAGGGGGTATGTGGTGATAGAGAAGGAGAGAGGCAGAGAGATACCTGCAGCTCTGCTTCACCACTTGCAAGGCTTTCCCCCTGCAGGTGGGGACAGGCGCTTGAACCTGGGTCCTTGCACACTGTAACGTGCACTCAAACCAGGTGTGCCATCACCTGGCTCTGAACCCAGGTCCTTGCACTTGGCAATATATGTGCTTAACTGGGTACACCACTGCCTGGCTCCCCTGACATGCGTTCCCACCCCTGGATAATTCTTTGTATTGTAGAATGCTGAGAAGCATTTTTCCTCTGCTTACTCCTTGCGAGTAATGCCCATTCTCCTCAGTCATGATAGTCGGAAGTATTTACAGACATTGACAAATGCTCTAAGGGGCACAGTTGCCTCTGGGTTATAACTGCTGCTTTGTAGAACAAAGGCTGAGTAATGGTAGAGACCTTATCTCCTGTATTTTTCTTTTCCCTGCTCTTGTGCCTTTAGTCTCTCTCCTCTGTGAGAACTCTAAAGATATCTTCAACTCTCAACTCCCTCGCTCCCTTGACAGAATTAGGTGTGTTCCCCCCCGCCCCCCCCCCCCCCCCCCCCGCCCCGCCAGGACTGCTTAGCTCTGGCTTATGTTGGGACGGGGGCTTGAACCTGGAACTTAGAAGCTTCAGGCATGAGAGTCTTTTTGCATGGCCATGATGCTATCTCCCCTGCCCCAGAGTTAGTTCTCGTGTTGCCTCTTTTGTGTTCATACCTTCCTTTTCACAACGTCTCTAAAGCAATTTGCTTTACTTGCGGCATTGAAAAAAATTTTATTTATTTATTTTTGTCATCAGGGTTATTGTTGGGACTCAGACCCTGCATGACCCCACTGTTTTCAGTAACCATTGAAAAATATTTTTTATTGTTTTAATTTTGATGGGGATGAGCGGGTGAGAGAGAGAAAGAAGGAAAAACATTGCAACCGGCGCCGGTTGGTGGCATACCTGGTTGAGCGCACATGTTACAGTGCACAAGGACCCAAGTTCAAGCCCCCAGTCTCCACCTGCTAGGGAGAAGCTTCACTAGTGGTGAAACAGTGTTGCAGGTGTCTCTCTAACTCTCTTCCTCTTTAGCACCCCTTCTCTCTCAATTTCTGGCTGTCTCTATCCAATAAATAAATAAATAAAGATAATTTTAAAAAAATTAAAAAAAAAACAAAACATTGCGACCCTGCTGCCCTGCTTCCTCCCTGCAGACACTCCCATGTGGTGCTGCCCTGCTTCCTCCCTGCAGACACTCCCATGTGGTGCTGCCCTGCTTCCTCCCTGCAGACACTCCCATGTGGTGCTGCCCTGCTTCCTCCCTGCAGACACTCCCATGTGGTGCTGCCCTGCTTCCTCCCTGCAGACACTCCCATGTGGTGGCTGGTGGCTTGGGCCTGGGTCCTTGTGCATGGCAATGAATTCACTCTACCAAGCGAGCCACTTCCCAGCCCATCATGTGGTATTTTTAATTTAACTTTGGGGAGTAAACTGTGGACCTCATACATCTGTGATAATACTGATCAACTTTCCTGGGCTCATCTTTCCATTCTATATCCTTGTGGAGGTTAAAGAAATGAGAGAGGGGTTGGGTGGTGGTGCACCTAGTTGAGTGCACACATCACCATGTGCAAGGATCCAGGTTCAAGCCCCCAGTCCTCGCCTGCAGGGGGGAAGCTTCACATGTGGTGCAGCAGTGCTGCAGGTGTCTCTGTCTCTCTGCCTCTCTGTGTCTCCTTTCCTTTCAACTTATGGCTGTCTCTATTCCAATTAATAATAATAATAATAATAATAATAATAATAATAATAATAATAGAAGCCAGACAGACAGAAAGAAAGAAATGAGAGAACAGAAAAGACACCAACCCCCCCCCACCACCACCACCACAGAGCAATGCTGATGCTGACTGTCACAGGGGATCCAACCCAGGACCCCAAGCAAGCCTGGCAAGGTAATTTCTATTCCTTGAGTTTTTCCAGTGCCTTCTGCATCAGTTGTCACTATGAGATTTTGAGTTTGTTTGTTTATTTTTGCAGAGCCAGGCTCTTGAACATGCGTGGCTTCAGTGATTCTGGCAGCAGTTTTTCATGCAGATAGAAAGATAAAGTGAGAGGGGGTCGGATGGTGGTGCACTGGGTTAAGTACACATAGTGTGAAGGGCAAGGACCTGAGGAGGAATCCTGGTTCGAGCCCCTAGCTTCCTACCTGCAGGTCGCTTCACAAGCTGTGAAGCAGGTCTACAGGTGTCTGTCTTTCTCCCAATCTATCTTCCCTTCCTCTCAATTCCTCTCTGTCTTATCCAGAAGAAAAAAAATTGAAAAAATGGCCACCAGGAGTAGTGGATTTGCAGTGCAGGCACAGAAAGAAAGGAAGAGAGAAAGAAAGAAAGAAAGAAAGAAAGTGAAAAAGAAAGAAAGGGAGGAAGAAAGAAAAGATGGAAGGAAGGAAGGAAGGAAAGATAAAGTGGTAAAGGGAGTTATATCACTGCACCCAAGCTTCGTCTGGTGCCATAACACCTTTCAAGGTGCTCTGCTGGGCATAGCAAGGCCTGTGCCCCGCCTGGCAGGCTGTCCTGCCCAAAGGAGACTGTTACTGACATTGTTGGTGCTGCTGCTGCTGGGACTTCAACACTCTGGGATGACTGACTTTTTTCAGACTTACACACACACACACACACACACACACACACACACACACACACACACACACACACACACACACACACACACACACACACACCATTTCACCAAAACATCCCTCTCTGCTGGAATACTCCCATGTGGTATGCTTGGAGCTCAAAACTGGGTTGTGTGCATGGCAAAAAACAAAACAAAAAAAACGGTGAGCTATCTAACTCCTCAGAGATTTATGTTTAAGAAATATTTTTCCATGTCTGACATTTGTATCTGGGACTCAGACTTATCGACGCAGAGAATGAATTATGCGCTTATGGAGACTTGAATCCGATGAGGCATTGGGAATGTAGACGAGCCACTGTGTTGCTTGAATAAACAGGGCTGCACAAATGAGCACAGGAAAAGTTGGTTCATATAAGATGGTTTTGGATATCTAAGCAAGTCTAGCTGATGGGAGAATGCTGGAGAAACAGTGGAGTAGGCCTTTAGGTTGATAGGAATAAGAGTCTCTTTAAGAGACAAAGGGGGTGGGTGGGTGGCAGCACAACAGGTTAAGTGCATATAATGCAAAGTGCAAGGACTGGTGCAAGGATCCTGGTTCGAGCCCCCGGCGCTCCACCTGCAGCGGGTTTGCTTCACAAGTGGTGAATTAGGTCTGCAGGTGTTTTATCTTTCTCTCCCCCTCGAGAGAACAAGAGCAAGAGGTTGAGCAAGAGAGAGACAGCAGAGTTGAGACCAGGAATCACTGGGCTTTATTCATACAAGTCCTAAGTTCTACTATTGAGGTGTTTCCCATCAAGAGCTTCTAGGGAGAGCAGAGCATCTAAGAGAGGAGTGATGTGATGGTTGATTAGGAGTGGAATTTCCCCTCTCCTCACAGCTGCTATTGTGGAGCCTGAATTGGATTACATTTCATATGTTTGTATGACTGCTATCTTTTGATTTTTCTAGATATGCACATATTACCAGAGCACTTCTCAGCTCAGGTTTATGGTGGAACAGGGGATTGAACCTGCGACTTTGGAACCTCAGGCATGGGACCCTTTTTGCAGAACTATTATGTTATCTACTCCTGCCCTCTTCTTTACTTCTAATGGCAAATAGATGAGTTGGTTATTATTGCCATTATATTTGTAAATAATGTACCTCACAATTTGTCCGAACAGTGATTAGCAAGCATTTCCTCTAAAGGGCTAGACAGTAAGAATTTTGTGCTTTGCAGATTATACAGTTTCTATTTCAGTGACTCAGCTTGGCTGTTACACTATGAATGCAGTCATAGACTGTGTGTAAGCAAATTAGTGTTACTGACTTCCAGTAAAACTTTAGTTATAAGAATTGGTGATGGGCTGGATTTGGTACATGGGTCATAGTTTACTGCCCTCTGCATCAGAGGATGGTGTTATTAATATTAAGTTGTGGATATAGTTCCCCCATGGAATGAAGCCTTTGCTTCATTTTTGCAAAGCAGTTCAAAGGAGTGGCTAAGAGCCCAGGTTCTGGCAACAGGCTTATCTGTATTCAAATCTCATCTGTGAAACTGGCTGCCTGAGGGTGACCTTGGGCAACTAACCTCCAGTGGCCTAGGTCACACATATAATTGAAAAAAAATCTTTATGAAGGAAGTAAAGCTTGACAGTTGATCAGAGAAGTGAAGTCATATTAAGACTTGGGGAATAAAATGAGTGTTTGGAGTTGCTAATCAGGGAAGCCATCGGTGATCATTAAGAGAGCTGTTTCAGTTGAGTTGAGTCAGAAATCAGTACAGTGAACTAGAACTGACTATGAAATGAAGTGGAAACAGAGTGTGTGGAAGAAATTTGCCTTTGGAGAAGAAAAAAGAAAGAGTAAAAACTGGCCTTTGGGTTAAGAGCAGCATTTATACTTTGTTCAGGAGTTCAGCAGACATTTTGTTCATAGTCAGATTTTCGTTGGTAGCAGATTATTTGCTGGATTAATGTAAGAGGATAATTTGCTGGATTAATGTAAGAGGACTTGTGGAGAACTAAAATGTAGAGTTCTAGGCCAGACAGTGGCACACCTGGTTGAGCGCACACATTGCAGTGCACAAGGACCCAGGTTCAAACCCCAGGTTCCCACCTGCAGGGGGAAAGCTTCACGAGTGGTGAAGCAGGGCTACAGGTGTCTCTCTGTCTCTAACACCCTCTCCCCTCTCAATTTCTCTCTGTCTCTATCCAGTAATAAATAAATAAAATTAAAAAACCAAAAAGAAATGTAGTGTTCTGATTTGCTAGAAATTATTTCCTTGCAGTCTGTAATGATGAAACTGGGAGACAAATATTGTGAAAAAAAAATTTTTTTTCATGGAAGAGATAACTAGACTGTGATAGCCTGTTAAAAGGAAGAGAGTTGGTACAATCCCTTGACAGAGTCAGAGAGAGAAAGGGAGGGAGGGTGGGAGAGGGGTTAGAATCCATTTTGCTGGATCATGAACCCAACATTCCCTAGGTAGGAATACTTCTGAACTACTTCCCTGGAGAGGGGGAGAAGGAGATGTGGAGGGGGGAAGAAATAGACATCAAAGTACCCCTCCACCATTAATGGTACTCCCCATGGTGTTGTATATGGTGCTTTCAGGTTGTGGCAGGGAAGAGACAGAAGTAGGGACCTGTTGAGCCAGCTCCCAGGCCCCCATCTTCTTATTTTATTTCTCATAATACTTGCCATAAATAGTATATTGGATAGGAGTAAGAAGATGGAATATAGGAGGCCATAGATAACTTGTGGTGAATGCTTGAATGACTATGTTGAGAAGCTCTTCTGAATAGAGCACTGTGTCTGTTTTCTTGTAATGTATTTGCCAGTCACTGGTTCTTCTTCCTCTTCTTTTATTTTTTAATTTTAAGAATTATCTTTATTTACTGGGTAGAGTCAGCCAGAAATCGAGAGGGAAGGAGGTGATAGAGAAGGTCTGAGACATACCTGCAGCCCTGCTTCACCACTCGTGAAGCTTCCTCCCCTGCAGGTGGGGGCAGGGTGGTGGTAGGGTGGTGGTGGTGGATACCAGTCCTTGCTTGCTATAACATGTGCACTCAACCAGGTGCACCACCACCTGGCCCGTCCAGTGGTTGGCTTTTGATAAGAAAATCTTGGGAAGTATCTTGAGCCAGTGGGATTTTATTAGTGAAGCTAGAAATGTCTTTCTGTTAGGAAATTCTTTTCTTAGTACGAGCATGTGTGATCTTCTTGTGGTACTTTCACATCTTGGTCATTGTTGTTTTTTTCCAACCAGAATTATCCTATTTATGCTGAGGTGAAGATATTGAAAAATGACCAGGGTGATTAATCTTTTTTTATCTAACTTTTCTCTCTGTTGTCTAATTAGTCAAAAGCTGGGTGGAGGGGGGGGGAATGAATGAGCTATATTTGCAAAGGTCAGTAGTTTGGTATTCTGTGTAACTATGTGAGCACACGGAATTTAGACGTCAAATATAACCTACCGAGAACAAATTCTGTGCCTTTTGCTTGTAAAATTCACTATGTAAAATTTTTTTCCCTACTGATTGGATTGACTTTGTGATTCACTGTGAAAAGGGCAGTGTAAGGAATAGACAAGAACAAAGCCAGTGATGGGAAACACAGGAGCCCAGGCCTTGTCTGGTGGATTGTGTTTGACCTGAAAAATATCTCATGATATGTTTGACCTTTGAAGAATCAATTAAAGTTGTTTAACATTCTATCCATGGCTGTCATGACTATTTTAATAGGAGATATGTATATTTCAGTTATACATTTATTAAATATTTATAAGTATATGTACAGTCCAGTCCGTCTTTGGTTGTTCTGAATGGTTACTAGGACGCAAACATCACATTAGAACATCTTTGTCTATAATAAAATGAAAGAGCCTTTCCTGTGTCTTCAGAAAATGAAGATGGTTGAGGAAGTTCAAAGGTAGAAGCTTCCATCTATTAACTTAGTAAGGTAGATGTCATGGGCAGCATGGGTACTATAGTTTCTCGTACTAAATTGTGTATTGGGAAGTTTCTAGGAGAGGAAATACTATTTGTATTTTATCAAGTTCTCAAATTCACTGGTGATCAGGGAAATGCAAATAAAAAAAAAAAAAGCAATGAGATTCCACTGTACACCTGTGAGAAAAGTCAGACATGAGAAAAGACAGAAATCCAACTGTTGGAGAGGCTGAGGGGAAAAGGGACTCTCCTACGTTGCTGTTGGGAATGGCAGTTGGTCCAGCCTCTCTGGAAGACAGTCTGGAGAGTCATTAGAACTCTGGAAATGTATGTATAGGTTTTGACTGGTTGGGAGAGTTCTCTTACTTCTCTTTAACAAAAAGGGTTATCACTATGAAACTTTTGAGTTTTCAAGCTGAGGGGTTAGGTTGTAGAAGTGGGCTTATAGCTATGAGCAAATATTTTATTTTTTCTCAGTAACTATTAAAATATGCAACCATTAAAAAAAAAAAACTCTGGAAGTGGACCTAGCTTATGACCCAGCAATCCCTTTCCTAGGGATTTATTCAGAGAAAAGAAAAACCACCAATCTGAAAATACCTATGTACACTAGTGTTCATAGAAGCACAGTTTGTTATAGATGAAACTTGAAAGCAACCCAGATACCCCAATGACAGGTGA
Source organism: Erinaceus europaeus (assembly GCF_950295315.1). Taxonomy (NCBI): domain Eukaryota; kingdom Metazoa; phylum Chordata; class Mammalia; order Eulipotyphla; family Erinaceidae; genus Erinaceus; species Erinaceus europaeus. Next base: position 71,859,153 of record NC_080176.1, read on the forward strand.
ATGGCTAAAGAACTTATGGTACATATATACACAATGGAGTACTATACAGCTGTTAAAACGATAAGGTCTTCTCCTCTGCAATCATGTGTTCAGAACTTGAAGGCATCGTGTTAAGAGAGAGATAAGCTAGAAAGAGAAAGCGTAGGACCGAATGATCTTACTTATAGGTGGAACCTGAGGAAAAAAAGAGCAGTAAGAAAAAATATAAGATGAAATTTGGGCTGGACTGGAGGTAGCATCTTGCACCAAAGCAAAGGACTCTGGGGATGGAGAGAATGGACTGTGATGAAAGGACACGCGGGTTCTGTTGTATCTTCTAGACAATCAAGGGGTGATGAGAGGCTGTGCTTATGTGTTCAAGACTGCTGTAAACGATGAACACCCCAATAAAATAAAATAAAAAATCATCACAAAAATTTCATAACTGTGGATGTTGATAGACAAGACTCTAGTATGCTGATTCTTTAATCTTTAGCAATAGCAAGTCATTATGTTGTACCCCTGAAACTAATTCAATATTATACAGCAGTTTCCATAAGTAATAATAATGATAAAAGAAAACTGAGGAGTAAATGTGACTATAGGAGAGATTAAACTTTCTTCTGTCATCACTGGAATGTCACCGTTCCAAGCCTAATTTTTTTTTTTTGTTAGCTTTATTTATTGGAGACAGCTAGAAACTGGAGGGAAGCGGGTGATAGGGAGAGAGACACAGAGACACCTGCTGCCCTGCTTCGCCACTCGTGAAGCTTTCCCCCTGCAGGTGGGGATCACGCTATCCAGGTGAGTTGCCTTTCAACCCAAGAAGGGCTAAATTTTTTTTTTTTTTTGCCTCCAGGGTTATTGCTGAGGTTTGGTGCTGACAATATGAATCCATTGCTCCTGGGGGCCATATTTTCCATTTTATTGTGTAGGTCAGAGAAATTTGAGAGAGAAGGGGGAGTTATATAAGGAGAGAGAAAGATAGATACCTGCAGACCTGCTTCACCCTCTGTGAAGCATCTCCACTGCAGGTGGGGACCCCGGGGCTCGAACCGAGATCCTTGTTCAGGTCCTTGTGCTCAGTACTATGTGTGCTTAATCGGGTGAACTACTACTTGCCCCCTAAACTTTTATTGAGTGGACACCCGCAGACCTGCTTCACCACTTGTGAAGCGACACCCCTGCAGCAGGGGAGCTGGGGGCTTGAACCAGGATCCTTCCACTAGTCCTTGCGTTTTGTGCCACATGCACTTAATCCACTGCACTGCTGCCTGACTCCCCTGCCTATCATTTTTTAAAAAAAAGTTCTTATCGGGAAGCTATCAAGGGAGAGGATTAGATACAGTGTTCTGGGGGTGGGAATTGTGTGGAAATGTACCCTTCTTATCCAATAGTCTTGCCAATATTTCCATTTTATAAATAAAATTTATTTTAAAAAAATTAATTTTTTAAAAAAAAAGTTCTTTAGTTTGTTTTACAGGGTCTTTTAAAAAATTTATTTATATAAATTGATTTGTTTTACCAGAGCACGGCTCAGCTCTGTCTTATGGTGATGCTGGGGATTGAACCCATTACTTAAGAGCCTCAGGAATGAGAGTCTCTTTGAATGGCCAGTATACTATCTTCTCCTGCCCCCTTAGCTTGTTTTAGAATAGTATGTTGGGTCTGTTTTTATCACTATCTATTCTTTTCTGGTTTACTTTTTTTTTTTTTTTTACTATAACTTGACCTGAGGACTTCACTGCCACTCACTTTTTATGTGAAATGTTTTTGTCTCCCTGGATTTTCTTTTTTTCTTTTTTTAAAATTTTATTTATTTACTGAATAGTGACAAAGAGAAATTGAGAGGGGAGGGGAAGATAGAGGAGAGAGACAGAGAGACACCTGCAGCCCTGCTTCACCACTTGTGAAGCTTTCCCCCTGCAGGTGGGTATTGGGGGCTTGAACCTGGTTCCTTGGACACTGTAATGTGTGTGCTCAACCAGGTGTGCCACGACCTGGCCCCTGTCTCTCTGGCTCCTGTCTCCCTGGATTTTCTTGAAACAAGTAGCTTAGGTTGCATTTCTAAGAAAGCTTACTGATTATTACTTTCTGTTGGTTCAAAATATGGTGACTAGAGCTGTGTGTGTTGCCATGAGCAAGGGCCAGGGTTCCAGCTCCCAGTTCCTGTCAAGCTTCCTGTTTCTGTAGGGCAGAAGCTTCAGGTGCACTGAAGGCTTATTTCAGGTGTTTTCTCTCCTTCCTTCCTTTCTCTTTCTTAGCTTCTCTCTCTTCCTCTCCCTTCCCCCCTTTCCTCTCAATTTCTCTCTGCCTCTATCCAAGAGAAATAAATGAATAAATAAATAATAAATAAATTATAAAAAATATGGTGACTAGTTTTTGGTCATTTTCCAGCACCAACTATCTCTCTCATTTTATTTTTCAATGCAAATTTTATTGCATCCTTAGCAATTGCTTCTCATTTAGGGACCTTTACTTGGAAGGAGCCGTCCCACATCATTGCTACCAGTGTGCTTCTACTGTGCTGTGCCAACCACTCCATTCTTTCTAACTGCGGACTATTGCATTTACTTGCTGTGAAGGGTAAAACCTTTCTCAGGGTCAGCGGCTGGTTTCAGATCAGCCTGCTGAGTTCCTCCAGTACATATTGGTCAGCTATTTTGGAACGCTCCTGTGAAATCTGTCAGACACCTCACTGCTTCCCTTCCCTTCCTCTTACAGAGATACCTGATACTCAGAGTCTTGCAGCTGTTGAAAAGACTTTTGAGCTGCATGAATCTGGGGTGGGGCTTGCCCATGACAGAGAGGTCTCAGGAAAATAAGAAGAAGGAGTAAAAGAACCACAGTGCCTTTGTAAACGCAAGCCTGCAGAGAGCCAAGCAGCTGTATACTTATCTGGGGTTGGGGTGTCTTCGTACGTCTGCCGCTTGTGTGGAGCCGAGGTGGGGTAGGCCCCACGTTGGGCGCCAGATGCTGAGATGACGTGGGGGTGCCTCTTCCCGGGCGTGTACTCTCTGGGTTAGAGAAAACATGACCGGAGCCAGCCTGCGCTACTGCTCACTCAGTGACGCGAGGGAGAGAGATGACTCATGAACCAAGCTTGTGGCGAGACAATGCAATGTCTTTATTGATCAGAGAGCCAAAGCTTTTAAATGGTAGACCTGGAAGTGGCAATTTGGAAACATAAATGGCTAGGAAGGGGGTGGAGAAAGGCAAAAGTGGGCTGGAAAGGTAGGAACTTCATTAGCAACTGTTGTGAGGGTTTTAACTGGTAGGACTAATATTACCCTGCAGGCAGGGAGGGTAATAAAGGTAGAAAGAAGATAGATCAAAGGAATGGAATGGGTGGGGATCTCTCAGGCAAAACAATGACTACGTAGGAATTATCAGGAATGCAGGGTACTTTGTGAGGCTCCTCACAGTTACCTGACAGTGTCTCTCTACTTCCATTGGTCTCTGTCTCTCTTGCTGACTGAGAAAAATGACCCTGAGTTGAAATCATCATGTGCAGGACCCCACAGGGGTCAAACTAAATTCTCAACTAATTTCATACTTAACTAAATATATTAATTCTTATTTATTTATTTTTACTCCTGATAATAACAAGGTTTTGTGGTCTCTTCATTTTGTAAGGGACTTTAAGTGAGACATAACTAAATTTGTAGTAATCACTTGAATAACACCATCAAATAAGGATACGTACAAGGGAACTCCCTTTCTTGAAACTGAGCAAATCCCTGGGCTCCAGAGAGCCCACTATCAGGCTCTATGGCTTTCCGGTAATAGGTGTACATTAGATTTATGAATAAGATTCACATAGCATATGTGAAACACAATTCATCATATTATTCTGAACTCAGAAAAAGTAATCGTGTTCTAGATGGTTGTAAACTTGTAAGTTTTATTATTATTTTTTCTTGGAAATGCATCAACAAGCTCTACTGTACCCAAAGAGATTTAAACATAGTGTAGCGCATGTGAGGTATTGCAGTGGAGAGATTCCTTTCTCCATCTTACCTGATAAATCAAAGGGAACACTGCTGAGGAAATAGGAATTCTAGACAGATTAAGTGCTGTGACCTCCTCAGCAGCAGGTCTTCTAGCCTTTTGTGTCAGATCCTTTGTACTTGGTTGTGGTGTGGGAACTTGAAGGTATTGTGAGGTATTTCTGATGGAAGTACAAAGCTTTTTGACTAAAACTGATATCTTGGTACTTTGGGTAAGATACCTTTTCTTCTTTGCTAATATACTTGAAAAATCTGCTCTTTTATTAGACCACACAAAGATTTTCAAACTTCGTGACTTTTATAGCCCATGTTAGAAAATAATTGAATCAGCCTAGTTCAGTAAACATTTATTGACTCCTAGGTACTGCGTGAGGCCCTGGAGAGCCAAAATGAATAAGACATGATATTTACCCTCAGGAAATAGAAACAGATACAAACCATGCAGGGCAGCGAGTGAGATGGCCGAGCAATGAAGACAGTATTGCTGAAGCCTAGACTTGTTTGAGGGGACCAGGGTTGCCTTCTCAGAGGAGGAAACTTTTGAGAGTGAGTAGAATATAGTCAGCTAAGGGATGTGTCCTGGGAGGAAGAGGAGCAGATGAGAAGAGGGAGGTGGAAAATACAATACCATGCGGTTGGATGTACTGAGTGCCAGTGGAGAGACAGGCAGGGCTGGGTAAAGGGACTGGCGCATGTGTGCCACGTGAAGCTGCTCACACTTCACCTTTCACTTGCAAACAGACGATTAGCAGAGGCTGGGGAGGGGGTGGGCTCAGATGTGGGGTGTTCAATCCAGAGAGCCGGTCTTGCATGCAAGAGGCCCTGGGTTCAATCCCTAGCACTACCTGAGAGCAAAAGAGGCATATTATTCTGAGTTCAAACTCACAGGTTAAAGACACATGTGAAAGTGTTTAAACCAACTGGAAAATAAAGCTGCCTTCTGCTAGGGAATGGGGGAGGGGAGAGTGGTGAAGTTAGAACCTACTTGAGTTTGAATATTTCTCCAAGCAGAGATCACTCACCAAGGCGGACAAGGCAGAACAGAGTTTTCTCCATTTCATCTTTGTCATCTTTACTCATTTACCTTCTTTGTTCCTCATAGAGTCAGCTTCCCAGGACTTCACCTGGTTTCCATTCTTTCACAGAGGCGTTAAAAGAGTTTTTGAATATCTATGAGGCTAGCAGAAGGTAGCTTTATTTTCCAGTTGGTTTAAACACTTTCACATGTGTCTTTAGCCTGTGAGTTTGAGATCAAACAAGCTGGGCTTTATCATCTCTGTTAAGTGACAGGAGTACAGTTTGTGTTGTCTGCTATTGGTTTCTGATGTCTCTCTGAGCTAGGTGACTTTTTTCCCCTTTATGGTGGAAGGTAGAAAAATGGATGTCAGGGAAGGTATCTGATTCATAGTAAGGCCTGTAGAGTGAGTGGTGGGCATGTGCTAGTGAAACAATATCAAGCCTAAAGTCACTCACACTTAATCCGAAAATCCTACTCTGTCCAAAGTCAAATATATATCATCTAACCCTAACTAAGCTTCACGGAATGGTGTGCAGTAAAATCTGTTAGTGTCAGTACCAGCAAGACAACAGCAGAGGGCACCAGACATCCATCCCAGTCATATTTTTCTCAGCTTTAGTTTTTCTGCATCCCTCCACACTACTCCCTTTCTACCTCCTTTCCTTTTTTCCCTAATACTTGAAACAATTAACATTGAGGTTGTATTTTTATATCGGTATTTTCTAGCCATTTTCCTTGGGTTTTCACTTGAAGCATAGTTTGCCTGGTGACTTTTCACGTGATTGCTACAGATTCACTTTCAATGATGAGCAGACTGTTCAGTAATTCTTCTATTGTTGCCTTTCTGTAATGTTTTCAGTCAGGTTCCTTATTTAGTATTTGGGATAACTAAGCTTATATTTTAGTCTGTATGGAAAATAGATCGTTATAATAAATTTAAAGCTGGGAGTCGGGCAGTAGCACAGCGGGTTAAGCACACGTGGCATTAAAGCGCAAGGACAGGCATAAGGATCCCGGTTCGAGCCCCCGGCTCCCCACCTGTAGGGGAGTCGCTTCACGGGCAGTGAAGCAGGTCTGCAGGTGTTTGTCTTTCTCTCCTCCTCTTTGTTTCCCCTCCTCTCTCCATTTCTCTCTGTCCTGTCCAACAATGATGACATCAATAACAGCAACAATAATAACCACAACAACAATAAAAAGCAAGGGCAACAAAAGGGGAAATAAATAAATATTAAATAAAAATAAATTTAAAGCTTACAGTATAATTATATACCTTCCCTACCAGCCTTTCAAATAAATGCATTTATGTAGCTGTATTTTGCATTGACCATTGAGTATGATACAAAAATTTGAGGCCATTTTATCTGTATATAACTTAAAACTAAGCTTTTCTTTTATCTGGCTTTTTTCAAGTATGTTTTATATTATAGTCCTAAGTACAGAAGTTATTTTTTTCCCCACATGCCTTGCACATAATAGACACTTCCCAAATATTTGCTGAATTAGATTTAATCTTTCTCCATGGTAACCTGAAGGTGAGTTTGTGAGCACACATTTTAGATGTTCTGAATCAAGGTGACAGGGTAGGCTCACTGGCATTCCTGTTGAGGACCAGATAGCTTGCATGAGATACTTTGACTTAGTTAGTTTGCTCTACATATGCATATTATAATTAAGCCAAGAGAGTGTTGGAATTGGATGGGTGTTTTCGATCATTTTCCTTTAGCTAATTTTAGCACGACAAACTACAGCATCAAACACATTGATGATGAACACTACAATCTCTCTATACATTTAGCTAAAAAAAATAAATAACCCCACCTTCACGATTTTGCTGGTTGTCTGTATTTTGTTGTGACGATAGTTTATTTGTTAAGACAATAGAACCCACTGTCAGATTCACAGGCATATGCAGGACTTGGTGATGCCAGAAATTAGAATTAATCTACAGGACCTGATGAGGATTATTTCTTTGCTTTCTTTCAGTTCAGTTCTTCCCATGTGCTTTTATTGTTTCCTTTGTTTTTCTTCATCGTCTCTCTGACTGTGATTTGCTATTAGGTACAGTGTTTGCTGCAGTGACACAATCGGCAAGCAGTGCTGAGAGGTGATAAGAGACTGGCACACGGTCACATTCAGATATCGTGGTCCCAGGCACCAGATAACCTTTCAGTTGTCCAGGAATGTGTACCATCTGCCAGCACACCTCCAGGAAAGATACAGAAACCTGGTCAGACTTGGGGGTGCTGAAAGGAGCACGTGTGGTTGATATCTCAGGAAAGACCTTAAAAGTCAACCCGGTCTCCTCACTCTTGTCTTTATTCTTCAAGCTACTCTTTCCGCTTTAGCAATTTCTTTATCAAACAGGTTTAATTTTCCTTTATTGGCATTAGTGAACTCTCTTTTCCGTAACAGAACTTCATAGAACTTTGTGGAAATGACATTATCTCCTAAAGCACTCGGTGGACTCTTTATTTTATCTAATGCTGTTATTACATATTCTCAAATACCCAGTGTCGTGCCTGTCTACCTAATGTTGATATTAAATATTTAAAACATGTTTATTTATTTTAACTTCTTTATTGGGGGATTAATGGCTTACAGTTGATAGTAAAACAATAGTTTGTACATGCATAACATTTCCCAGTTTTCCATATAACAGCTAACCCATGTAGGTCCTCAAAAATTTATTTTTATGAGAGACAGAGAGAGAGAGAGAGAGAGAGAGAGGGCAACCAATCAAGTTGAGCCTGCTGTCTCGCACATACAAATTCTGTGCTCTAATACTGAGATATCTCACTATCCTTAATAATAAATTTTACTTGGCATTGATATATGATATTCCCTCTTTTGTTATGACATAACCAAACACAGTGACCATAACATAGGCAGCTTAATATGTGGCAGTCATTATTTTAGTAATCTTCACTTCAGTAGGTTTACTATAAATATGCAATTTTACGTGTCAGTCAGTCAAATTAATATTGGTAGAGTACAAAAGCATTAAGCTTAGAGTCTGCCATTACACATTCAGTGTCTGAAGAGCAAACACAAAGCACAGCGCTTTGAGAAATGAAAGGGTAACATGCACATTCTTTCACCCTTCCTGCCCACCTCTGCCTTCTCAATGCTATCACATACATTTCCCTCATCTGGATGACTTCTGCGTCCCACCAGTTCAGTATTCATGACTCTCCAGCATTGTGGGTGAATAAACATATGTAAGACGTAAAAATCCACTGCCCTGGGTAAAGCTTTTAGACAGCAGCTCTCAAACTCTACAGCCTGATGGCATTTGGGGCACTCATTACTCCTCAGACAGATTCTGAATAATCCTCTGGAGGTAGGGATTCAGGCTTGCTCTCAGGCCCAGGAACAACTGCTGTTTCAAGCACCTCTAACGATAGTGAGGGACTGGGAATCACTACTGGGAGGACTTCCAGGATTGCAACAGAAAGCTCAAAAACCTTGGTGTGGACCCCGAGGCTCTCAAGAAACCACCCGTTTTCCTCTTCATTGTGGTCACCTATGGTTTCATCCCATCCATCCAGTGATGTTTTCTGCCTTACACATTTTCACATCCTGCCGGCACTTCCCTTTCACAACTCCAGTTAACTCTTGTGTGAGCATCTGTCTGATGGAGCTGGTTCTTACTCCTGTCCCTTATCCCCTCTTGCAATTCTTGTCCCTTTACAACATGTTTGTACTATCAGTACACTGTAATGATTTCCTTACACCTCACTTTAGGTTAATTTTGACTTCCATTACTAGAAAAACTGTCCTTCTTTTTATAGTTCTCAAGTCTTGCATAAACAGGTGAATTTGGAATGAATGAAATATAGTAATTAAATTCAGAATGTCTTCATTTTGTCCTTTTTCTCAGTGTAAATGTATTGTATTATTTATGTGCCCTAGCTTCTTTAGCTATATTGTAGAAATAATTTACTTTATGCTTTCATGTACACATCATTCATTCAGTTCGGAACAGGCCATACATACAAAAGAGAAAGAATTATATATATACTTTACTTAAAAAAAAACCTACTTCCCCCCCCTCATCACCAGGGGTTCACTGCTCTTGGCCAGCTATTTACTTATTTATTTATATTATTTTCCAGTTAGAAAATCAGAGAGAAAGGCCCTATAACCCTGAGGCTATTATTATCTTCATTATGGTATGGCTGGGCTTAAACGTATGTTGTGTGGATGACAAAGCAAGTGCACTGTCTAAATGAGCTATCTTGCCAGCCCAGATTACTTCCTAAAGGATGAGGAGAAAAATGACTTGAGTGACAACAAGAAGACTGAGAAAGGAATATCATCCTGGGCACAAGCAATGCAAGAGGCACAAATACCTGAAATGGCAGGGTTCTGGAGAGTATAATTTGTTCCCTTTAGATGCCATAGAAGATTAAGGGGTTGTGGTAAGAGATGAAATTGGTAGACTAAACATTTTGGCAAAGATTTTGTTCTATGAAAAGAACTCTTTACTTGGCAAAGATTTTTCTCCTTGTGTTGTAAAATCATATTAAAGATTCTCAAGCTAGAAGGAAACTAAGTCAGATGGGAAGAGAATTGAGATAGTGGTGAGACCAGTTAAAGTCTTGTGATTTTATAGTAGCTCATTAGCAAAATAAAATTAATAATGCTTTTTATTCTTGCTGCTGGGCATGCAAGTAGGCTTAAGGTTACACAAGACAACAACTAAAACACGGCACTCAATAGGGTACAGGAAAACGTGAATACATACAATTGTCTAACTGTAGTCAAGTCATATACTTGTGACATACAGTAGACTTAAATGTTGTAGTATCTGGATTCATTGTGGAAAAATGGTCCTGTAATTTTACTATTAAAATTTTACTATTTTAACTTTGTTAAAAAAAAAAAACCTAGCCCCCCCCAAAATGATCAAAACTAGAATTACATACTAGATGCAAGAGAAGGTACTACAGTAGAGTTCAGGAGAATATTTTTCAGCAAAGGGGTATAGGAAGGGATCAGTGCATTATTGGTTATTGTTAGAACCAATTTGTTAAAGCCGGAAAATGCTTGGCATCAGACTGAAAGGGACCTTGACTGTTGTGCTGAACACTTGCATTTTGTCCAAGAACAATTTTTTTCTAATTGTGGGAAGAAATATTGACTATATACAATGTGAGGCATATATGTAAATACACAGGAAATGAAAATCTTGGTTTTCTTCACAAAATCTAGTCAGTATTAATGTTTTTCATGTATTTCTTTCCAACTTGTCATGCTCATATATACAGGAGCATTAACTAAATGAAATCACTCCTGTGTTTTGCAAGGATGTGTGTGATCTGATTTTACTTAAAAAATGAAACACGAGCATTTTGCTATACCGTTAAATGTGTTCAGAAAATATGATTTGTATAGTAATGGGTGTATTTGTTCTGCCACATTGCTGAGCTTAATTTATTTGCCTATTTCCTTACTGTTAGATTGCTTATATTGTTTTCAATTTAAAGTAATGGATAGTGTTTCACTGGACATCTTCTGCATAAATGCTCGTCTGCATTTTTACCTCCTCAGAATAGGATTTTCTAGAAATAAATGTAGTGGGTCAAACAGTCTTGAGGGCTCACTGTGTGTTCTGCCAGATTCTCTTCTGAGAGACTGCTACTTAAATTCACATCTGCACTATGTGGGTTTGACTTTCTCTGTACTCGTGGTTAAGTAGTTTTTTAATGTTTGTTGTTCGCTACTTTTATAAATGGTATCTTGTGATTATTCTCGCTGTTATTCCCTTGACATCTAGTCTAAGTAGGTCTTCCTTATACTTATTGACTGTGTTACTTTCACTGTGAATAGCCCTTGGCCTTTATATTATCTTCCCCATTTATTGAGCATGAGTACTTTTTTGTTATTAATTTTAAGGGATATTTATAAGGGATATTTATGACATGTTTTATCTCTTTATTTTTTTGCTTTCCCTTTAATATTTCCATAGTTGTCATCTTGAGATAATATATTTTTACTTATACATTTAGTTTTTTTATTCATCTGAATATTACATCTTTTTAATGATTTACGAAATTGGCAATTTAGATTTGTACTGCAGGAAAAAGTTTTGGGAACAGGGAGGAAACTTAGTGGGACAGTCTTTGTTTTTTCTATGAGAACTCCTGTGTTTGAGTCCTTTCCTCTCCATCTGTCTCTCCTATTCCCAAAGACAGAAGTTTCATAGCTTTCTGGAGACTGATTATAGTAGGGAGACACTGAGGATGGTGAGACCTGGTTAGAGTAGAGAAGGTGAGTATTTGAATGTGAGTGATAGTTTGGAAAGAAGAAGTTTGGAAAAAAAAACAAACAGAAGAAAAGTGGTAATTTGGGGAAAAGAGGGGGAAAAGGCAGTTTGGGGAAAAAAGTGATAGTTTTGGGGGGGGGAATCAGCTGCTGATTCTAGAGGTCCAGTAGATTTAATGGCAGGGCGGCAGTTAGGACATGCTAAATATGAGGGACATCCAAAAAATAAGCAGTTGGAACTAGAGGATTGGAATTCTTTGAAGAGATTGATCTGAGGGGTAATGGAGATTCATGACCAATGCCCCCTCCAAATACAGACCAATTTCACAGTGGGAGGAAGAATGAACTATCACAGCAGTGGACTGAGAAGGGTGGTCAGGATTAGAAGACTCACCAACAAAGTGTTGGCTGGCCAGCAGGGAAAGGTGGGCTTTTACAATTATTCTTTATATTCTCCCTACGCCAGTAAAAGCAGCACTTAGCACTGCAGAGAGACTAAGAAGGAAAGGCACTGCAACATTTCCACTGGGGTTAGTCTGCTGCTTCTGATATATTTGAACTAAAAGGGGCAGTAGATGTAGATAGAGGTATAAGAGGGAGCATGGCCAAAGGATACCACTTAAAAGTTTTTGAGGGATTGTGGATCGACCAGTCAACGCCCATGTTCCTTGGGGAAGCAATTACAGAAGCCAGACCTTCCACCTTCTGCATCCCACAACGACCTTGGGTCCATACTCCCAGAGGGATAAAGAATAGGAAAGCTATCAGGGGAGGGGATGGGATACGGAGATCTGGTGGAGGGAATTGTGTGAACTTGTACCCCTCTTATCCTATGGTTTTGTTAATGTCTCCTCTTTTAAATAAAAAAATTAATAAAATAAAAGTTTTTGAGAGGGGCCTCGTGGTAGTGCACTGGGTTAAGCCACATGGTATGAAGTGCAAGGACTGGCATAAGGATCTGGACTGGAGCCCCTGTTCTCTCCACTCCACCTGCAGTGGGGTCGCTTCAGAAAGTGGGAAGTAGGTCTGCAGGTGTCTTTCTCTCTCCTCTGTCTTCCCTTCTTCTCATGGAAGATTGAAGGTAAAGTTGAAAAAGGAGGATTTTAATGGGGCAGAAATTTAAACGGAGGAGTGGTTGTGATAAACATATCTTTTACTGTAAATTATCCATGGCCTTTGTGATATTTCTCCATTTCATTTGGGTATTAGTACTTTTCTTATTAATTTAAAGAAATATTTATATAGCTCATAGCTCTTTGTTAGTCCTGTTGATGGCACATGTTACTCTCATTTTATTCTTATTCCTGTGATGAAATAATTTCTTTCAGGTGGAATGGTCCATCTTCAGTGATAAAAATTTGCATATGTCATCAAAATACTTCTCAATCTGTTGTATGAGCAAGAAGATGCCATGCTTCAATATTTGACTTGAATTTTTTTGTTTAAAAATTGACAATCTTATAATTGTTGTAGCATAAAATGGTTTTGGTTGTCTAAGTTCATATTTTACATCTGTTGTTGATTTCTGAAGTTAGCATGATGTTTCAATGATGTAGGAATCTGAAAACATTTTAATAAGCATGTCTTTGACTAGTTATTGTTTATTAATAAACAGATGAAACCAACCATTTAACTAAAACCCTCTTTTCAAAATATCTATTGCAGGGAAATTTACCTAAATACTCACACAACTCCCTCATGGTTCAGGCAATAAAGACAAACTTAACAGACCCGGACATACATGTGCTTTTCTTTGATGTGGAAGCGTTGATTATTCAACTCCTGACGGAAGAAGCCTCTAGGCCGAATACGGCGCTTATTTCCCCTGAGAACTTGCAGAAAGCACCTGGCAGTTCAGACAAAGGGGGCTCTTTTCTAACTGGAAAACGAGCAGCAGTTCTCTTCCAACAAGTGAAAGAAACTATCAAAGAGAACATAAAAGAGCATCTCCTTGATGATGAAGAGGAGGATGAGGAGACAATGCGGCAGAGGAGAGAAGAAAGCGATCCTGAGTATCGGGCCAGCAAATCGAAGCCATTGACCCTACTAGAATACAATTTAACGATGGACACTGCGAAACTATTCATGTCTTGCCTTCACGCCTGGGGTTTGAATGATGTTCTGGATGAAGTTTGCCTGGATCGCCTGGGGATGCTCAAACCCCACTGTACAGTGTCCTTTGGGCTCCTCTCCAGAGGGGGTCACATGTCACTGATGCTTCCTGGTTATAATCAAGCTGCTTGTAAACTCCCACCGGAAAAAGCAGAAGTAGGCAAGAAAGCAGCAGCAGTGGAGGGAGTAGGAAAAGGAACATATGGAGTGTCCCGGGCAGTCACCACACAGCATCTCCTGTCTGTCATTTCTTTGGCAAATACCTTAATGAGCATGACCAATGCCACGTTCATTGGTGATCACATGAAGAAGGGCCCTACCAGGTGTGACCATGGTCATTTAATTTTGTTCTTATGTCACCCCTCCCACTCAAATATTCCTATTTGATTTTTGTTACTGATGATTAATTTCTTTTTAGCTTTGCTATACTTTTATTTGTGTGTGTGTGTATGTGTTTCTCCTTTAGATTCTAAAACACAATATGCATGACTTCTTTTTTATGTAAAAATTGTCTTTCAAATGTACTTTTTTACTTTTGAGGGAGAGAGAGAGAGAGAGAGAGAAAAGAGAACTGCTCAGCTCTAGTTTATGTGGAGCCAGGGACTGAACCTGAGGCCTCTGGTAACATGCATTATAAATATGTGTGTATATATAATCTTTTTTTTTTTTTTGCCAGATGTATGTAGCTATTAAAAAAATGACACGAGAGAGAGGAAACAGTTCAGCTTTAATTAAATAGAGTATAGCTTAGCTCTTTAAAATAGTCTTATAAGTGAAAACCTTTAAGTAGATACAATTCACTCAAAATAATCTGTTTGGTTAAATGTGTCTCCTTATTGTGAATGATTTGTGTTCAGGGATTAATTAGCTTCAGAACTTTCTGAACCAGAATCAGGTCTAATCAGAATTTTAAAAGGAAAAAAGGATAAGACACTTTTGAAACATAGGAGAGTACTCTTTTTATTATTTCCAGAATATTTAACCTGAACTGCTGTTTCGTATTTTCCAGAAGTCATTCAGAAAACTCTTTTTTTCACCCCAATCAGAGCACTGCTTAGTTTTGACTTATGGTGGTGTTGGGGAGTGAACTTTAGACCTCTGGTGCCTCAGGCTTTGGCACTGCTGTTGGTGCTTTCTCTTCAGCCATGAAGACAACTCTTTAAACTGTATTTTTCATTAAACTTTATTGAGAATTGACTATATTAATAATATTTGAGTCTAACAAATTTCTTTCTCTCCTTCCTTCCTCCTTCCTTTGTGCCTCCTTTCTTCCTCCCTTCCTCCTTCCATCCACCCCTCCCTCCCTCTCGCCCTTCTTTCCTTTCCTCATTTTATTGTGTGATTAATGGTTTACAGTATAATTGTTGGCACATGGGTACAATTTCTCATCTCCTCATGCTAGGTGTTTTAGAACACTGTCGACCCCAACTATAACGAATATTTTAAGTAGCACTTACCTGAGTGCAACTATGTTGTAGGCACTTGAAGATATGATTAAGTTAATTCAGTGGAGATCCTGAGAAATGAAGTAACTTGTTCAAGGCCATACAACCAGTAAATGGGAAAGCCAGAATTCAAATTGAGACACTCAGCTTATAGAGTCCAAGATTAATTATATCTTTAAAAAATTTTATTTGGTGAAATAAATACATAAATAAAGATAGGACTGCTCGGGAAGAAGCACCCTCAGGCTATCTAGGCTGCTGCGTGGGAGAGGGATCAGGAACTCTTGCCGCATAGGACAGAGAGAAATTGAGAGAGGGAAGGAAGATAGTGAGGGAGGGAGAAAGAGAAGCACATGCAGCACTGCTTCACCACTTCTGAAGCTTTCCCCCTGCAGGTGGGGACTGGAGGCTTGGCCCCGGGTCCTTGTCATGGTAGTGTGTGTACTGAGCTAGGTTAGGTGTTCCACTGCCAGCCCATCCTCTCTTCTTCCTCCTCCTCCTTCTTCATCAAATTTTGTTATCTATCTATCTATCTATCTATCTATCTATCTATCTATCTATCTGTCTATCAGAGACAGAAATTGAGGGGGGGGTGGGAAGAGAGAAAGAGAGACACCTGCAGCCCTGCTTCACCACTTGTGAAGCTTTCCCCCCCTTGCAGATGGGGACCAGGGGCTTGAAGCAGATCCCTTGAGCATTGTATGATGTCCGTTTAACTAAGTGTGCCATCACCTGCACCCCAACCTCTTTTTTTTTCCTCCAGGGTTATTGCTGGGCTCCGTGCCTGCACCATGAATCCACCGCTCCTGGAGGCCATTTTTCCCCCCTTTTGTTGCCCTTGTTGTAGCTTCGTTGTGGTTATTATTATTGCCCTTGTTGACGCAATTCGTTGTTGGATAGGACAGAGAGAAATGGAGAGAGGAGGGGAAGACAGAGAGGGGAGAGAAAGATAGACACCTGCAGACCTGCTTCACCGCCTGTGAAGTGACTCCCCTGCAGGTGGGGAGCCAGGAGCTGGAACCGGTATGCTGGTCCTTGGGCTTTGTGCCACATGCGCTTAACCCACTGCGCCACCGCCCGACCCCCCCACTCCGACCTCTTTTTTTGAAAGGAAAAAAACTTTTTGTTGTTGTTGTTAGTTAGTTAGGACCTTGTTCATGCATGATTTCTTTTTCTGAACTAACTTTCTCATTCAGATACAGACAGAGATCGAGATGCAGAGGGAGAGACATCATAGCAGTAGTCTCCTTGTACCTCTGTAACACTCCCATGTGGTGTTGAGAATCAGACCAGGCTACACACATGATGAGGCATACACCAAACCCACTGCACTATCTCTTTGCCCCACCTTTAAAGGGATTTCTTTCATGATTCAGAGAGGGAAGGAGGGATGGATGGATGGAGGAAGGGAGAGGGAGGGGGAGGGGGAGAGAGAGAGAGAGAGAGAGAGATAGTGCACCTTTCCCTTTCTAGCATATTTGATGTTAAAGATTGAACCAGATCTCAGGCATGCAAGTCTTCGTGTTTTCCATTAGGCCAATATTTCTTCTTCTTTTTATTCTTAATTTTTTTATTCATTTATTTTGGATAGAGACAGAGAGAAATTTAGAAAGAAGAGGGGAGATAGAAAGGGAAAGGTGCCAAGTGGTGGTTAAGTGCACACACTATTGTGTGTAAGGACCCAGGTTCAAGCCCCTGGTCCCCACCTGCAGGGGGAAAGCATCATGAATGGTGAAGTAGGGCTGCAGATATCTCTCTCCCTCTCTATTTCCTCCGCTCTCAGTTTCTTTTTGTCTCTATCCAATAATAAATTTAACAAAATTAAAAAAACATTAAAAGAAAGGGAGAAAGAGAGACACTTGCAACACTGCTTCCCCATTCCTGAAACCCCCTTCCTGTAGGTGGGTACCCAGAGCTTGAACTCAGCTGGTTGTATGCTGTAATGTGTTCACTCAACCAGTGTGCCACCACCCAGCCCCTTTCTCTAGATTTCTTAATACCCACCACCTTCTTTCCAGATGCTTTTTGGACTGAATACTTTTATACTGAGTAGATTGTTTTCCATAAGTTGGTTTGGTCCAGTGATATGGAGTGACCTAAAATCTTACTTAACATGCTGGGAAAATGAAGGACTATCGTATATACCTCTAAGTGATAACACGTTCAAATATTTGCAAATATTTATTTTATTATCTTTATTTATTTATTGGATAAAGACAGTCAGAAATCAAGAGGGAAGGAGGTGATAGGCGCCTGCTACACTGCTTCACGACTTGCAAAGCTTTCCCCTTGCAGGTGGAGACCAGGGGCTCAAACCCAGGGCCTTGAGCATTATAACATGTGCCCTCAACCAGGTGTACCGCCACTTGGCCCCACAAATATTTATTTTTTCTTTTAAAATTTTTTTTATATTTACTTGTTTTCCCTTTTGTTGCCCTTGTTGTTTTATTGTTGTAGTTATTGATGTCATTGTTGTTGGATAGGACAGGGAGAAATGGAGAGACGAGGGAAAGACAAGAGAGGGCGAGAGAATGACACCTGCAGACCTGCTTCACCCCCTGTGAAGCGACTCCCCGGGGAGTCGGGGGCTTGAACCGGGATCCTTATTCCAGTCCTTGTGCTTCGCACCACGTGCGCTTAGCCTGCTGCTACTGCCTGACTCCCGCAAATATTTCTTAAACTAATATAGAGCATAATTTGTGCATATAAAAAATTTTTACTTGCTGCTTGCTAATTATTCAATTTACTATAGTTGCAAGAAATCATCTTTTGGAACAGTCACTTGAAAGTGTTTAATCTGGCTTTCTCTTTGTATATTATTTGGATGTAGAACGGTTGATATTTTAAATGACTCTGGAAGCATGGAACTATAAATGTTTATGTACATGTCTTTTTTTCTTCTGCTTAAAGGCCACCGAGACCAAACACCCCAGACCTTTCTAAGGTGAGGGGTTCCCCTCCACCTTCCAGTAACATTGTGCAAGGACAAATTAAACAAGGTAAAATTAAGCTTTTTTTTTTCTTTAAATAGAATTATCTTAAAAGGAAAGCTTTATTAAAACTAGGTTTTAAATATGTCAGCCATTAGTAATTATAATTTCTACTCATTCTTTTTAAAATGATAGTATTATAGTAATAATTTGAATTTTTTTTTTTTTTTTAGGAAATACTGTTTTAAATGCTTAGATTGACGTAGTGTTGATTTATAGAGTACAGCTTTCAGGTGCACATCATATATAACATCTATGTCCAGTGTACTATCTTCATGTATAGAAGTTTAATTCCATCCTTCACTAGATGTTTGATCCGCTGTACTCAGCTCCCATGACTCTCTCCTTCTGGAAAACACTAATGGGTCTTAGAGTTAGAAAGTTTCTTTTTGTTTTGTTACATTATGTACTACATGTGAGTTAAACAGTGTTATACAGTGTTTGTCTTTCTCCATCTGAGTTACTTCACTAAACATAATACCCTATAGGACCATCCCTGTTGAAAGGGTTTCACCTTTTGTTTCTTTTTTTAAATAGTTGAGTAACATTCTAGCTCTTCTTTATATACTCATCTGTCATTTGGTACTTCAGTTACTTCTACTGTTTAGCAATAGTAAATAAGACTGTGGTGAATATGAGGGTGCATACATTGCTGTGAACTAGTGTTTTCTGTGTTCTCTGGGCAAATAAACTCAAGTGCGGTATTTATCCTGGATAAAATTGAAACTTATTAAGTAATTGACATGACATTTCAGCTCTCAAAGCTGAAGAGGCTGAGCTGGTGTATAATCATAACAGTTTGTTTGTCTCAGATTGTTAAAAGAGAGAAAAGTTGTTATCTTCCAGATGTAAATATGAATAATTAAGATGTCAGTTGAAAATAAATCAAATTGATTTAAAAATTGATAAGTGGGCATATTTCTCATAATTTTATTGCATTGTGTTTAGCCCAATTTCTATGCACTAGGAGCACCTCAACTTGACATTACTAGTGCATTAGTTATGTGTAGCTTGAGTTTAAAAATTACATCTGCTTTTAAACTTCATTTAGATTTATTTAAATTCATCCATTCTCACTATAGCTACTCTTGTGCCATTTGTCTGTAGCTTATACATTGTAGCTGACAAAGTGGAAAGCCTTTCTTTTTAAGTCTCTGTGTACTTTAATATTTGTCTTATAGCTTTTTTTTTCCCTACGAGTGGATAAAAGAGAAGTTGAAATTTTAAGACTGGCAAGTATGCTAACCATGACAGCTGTTCTTAGGGATCGCTTCTGCTTAGAGACTTGGCTCTTTCTCATGCCAAGAGGTAAAACTGACTCTCACAAAACATGATGGAAAGAGTGAGCAAGAGCTGGGATGGTGGCAGTTCTGCTCGTAAATGTGGGTATGACTAGCATGCCTGCTTCTGTTAGTAGACATGTCTTCAGTTTCTTAAGAGTGAATGAATAGTTCTACTAGATTTATTCATATGTAAGACAAACAATAGGATTCCCTCTTTATATCTGCAATTTTTCCCTTCCAAGGGATAAGCATGTTTCTCTTAGACCTGCATGAGTATCTGATGCTTACTTTAAAGTCCTTACGTGGTATGCTCCAGTCAAGCCCTCTCCCTCTCTGTTGACTCCTCATTTTGGAAGATCAGCTGCCACACTCTGATCACTCCTCTCCTCCATCTCCAGACCCCCTTGCCACTCCTCATATTTCCCCATCATCACATGAAGTTTATATGATCATGTGCAACAGGTTATCTTGAAAAGGATGGGTACTTGCTGTTCCTCTGCCCTTTTTTACTTTAGTGTCCTACAAGGACCAGGGCATCATCTGTGAATAAAGGCTATTTCACTTAGTTAGAAAAAGAATACACTTTTAAAATAATCTATTACATATGAGAGAGTTCCACGAGACAAAGAAAAGTGTCGTTTGTTTCATTTTATTCTGGGGCTTCCACTTTATCTCCTTTGTTGCCCTGAAGCTGCTTTGGTGATCTAGATGTTCCATACTACATCCCTAATTTACCACAGTGCTCCACCTAAAACTTCATTTCAAAGTCACACAGCATTGTATTCACATATTTTACATCTGTTGTCCTAGATTTTTGTATGTACATATGTTATAATAGTATTTCATTTAATAACCATATTCTCAAGAGTTTTGTGTGATTAGAAAAAAAAAAGCACACTTCTATATGTAGTTATCATTTTTAGTGCTATTTCCCCTTGGTGTAAATCAGTATTTCTTTCTTCTGGTACGGCGTTCCTGCTTTCTGAAGCACTTGCCTCAACATTTATTGCAGTGAGGGTCTGCTGCTCTTTCAGGTTTTGTTTGTCTCAGAATTTATTTTTAATTATTTGTCCCATTGTATTTTGCATTTTTTTTTTGCTGTTATTTGGGAAGAATATACTATACCTCGAATTTCATTTCTTCTTCCTTTTTTTGTAATAGAAATAGAATAGGGAGAGAGAGAGAGAGAGAGAGAGAGAGAGAGAGACTGAGAAAGAGAGACATATGCAGCACTGCTCTATCGCATGTGAAGCTTTCCTCTTGCAGTTAGGCAGCAAGGTTCGCACCTGGATCCTCATGCAGGTAATGTGCAGACTACTAAGAGCACCACTGCCCTGCTCCTCAGAATACTTGTAATTGTTTTGGAGTCCGAACACTCTGTTTTGTCTTGTATAAATTTCTCAGTTGACTATTTTTGTCTTTTGGTACTTTAAATATGAAATTCTGTTGTCTTCATGCATTCATTGTTTCGGACAGAAGTAGGTTAACCTAATTTTTATGTCATATTTCAAAAAATTTCTCTCTTTAAAATTTCTCTTTAACAGTGTTTTTGAGCCATTTGATTATGAGTTACCTTGATGTAGTTTTCTCCTCCCACCCCACTTGTTTCTTCCACCATTTTATCTTTCTTGCCAGATCATTTGCTTGTTGTGGTACCAGGGATTGAACCAGAGACCTTAGAGCCTCATAAATGAATGTCTTTTGCATAGTCATTATGCTGTCTTCCTCCCGCTTCTTGTAATTGGAATTTGTTGACCTTCCTTGTTGTATAACATTCTTAGTAAAAAAAAAAAAAAAAAAATTTCAACCATTGATTTCTTCAAATACTGTCTCCCATTTTTACTTTCTTTAGGCAGTTCTGTATATTTGGAACTTTTTTTTTCCTCCAGGGTTATTGCTGGGCTCGGTGCCTGCACCATGAATCCACTGCTCCTGGAGGCCATTTTTTCCCCTTTTTGTTGCCCTTGTAACAGTTGTAGCCTTGTTGTGGTTATTATTATTGCCATTGTTGATATTGTTCGTTGTTGGATAGGACAGAGAGAAATGGAGAGAGGAGGGGAAGACTGAGAGGGGGAGAGAAAGACAGACACCTGCAGACCTGCTTCACCGCCTGTGAAGCGACTCCCCTGCAGGTGGGGTGGGGAGCTGGGGCTCGAACTGGGATCCTAACGCTGGTCCTTGTGCTTTGCGCCACATGCGCTTAACCCACTGCACCACCACCCGATCCCGTTTGGAACTTTTACAAACGCTTAATGGCCTTTACTATCTCTGGAGTCTTCTCTTCTTTTCTTTTTTCTTTTCTTTTCTTTTCTTTTCTTTTCTTTTCTTTTCTTTTCTTTTCTTTTCTTTTCTTTCCTTTCCTTTCCTTTCCTTTTCTTCTCTTTTCTTTCCTTTTTTCTCTCTTCTCTTCTCTTCTCTTCTCTTCTCTTCTCTTCTCTTCTCTTCTCTTCTCTTCTCTTCTCTTCTCTTCTCTTCTCCTTTCTTTTACTTTTTTTTGCTTCCAAAGCTATTGATGGGGCTTGCTGCCAGCACTATGAATCCACTGCTCCTGGCGGCCATTTTTTCCATTTTTATTAGATAGAACAGTGAGAAATTGAGAGGGGGGGAAAAGATAAAGAGGGAGAGAGAAAGACAGACACCTGTAGTCCTGTTTCACCACTCATGAGGTGTCCTCCCGCAGGTGGTAAGTGGGGGCTTGAGCCTGGAGCCGTGAGTGGGTCCTTGCACTCAGTACTATGTGCTCTGAACTTGGTGTGCCACTGGCCACCCCCCTTCTGGATTCTTTTTTTCTCTGTGTTTTGTGTAGGTTCAATAAACTTTTCTTGGCAGTGTCTAGTCTGTTATTAATCCTAACTGATACTTTTTAAAAGATCTCAGACATTATAGTGTACACTCTCAGAATTATGATTTTTTATTTTATTTTATTTTTGGTGGTGCAGGGGATTAAAGATGGGACTTCAGAGCTCCGACATGAGCTTCTCATTACATGACCATTATCCTATCTACTCCTCCCACTGGTCTTCTTTTTAATCTCATTTATCTCTAATTTATTGAATATACAAATTATAGTTATAAAATGTTTATTTGGTAATTCTGACCACAGTTGTAGATTGACTTTGATTTAGATTTTTTACATTTTATTCTTTTGTATTTATTTTTAATTTTTATTTATATCAGATAGAGACAGGTAGAAACTGAAATGCACAGGGCAGAAAGAGAGGGAGAAAGAAAGAAGGATACCTGCAGCACTGCTTCACTATTCAGCTTCCTCACCTGCAAGGAGGAACACTTGAACACTGGTCCTTACACAAGGTAATATGTGAACTCAACCAGGTGTACCACCACCTGGCCCCTGCATCTGTTTGTTTTACCAGAGCACTGCTCAACTCAGCTCTGGCTTACGGTGGTGCTAGAGATAGAACCTGGGAGCACAGAGCCTCAGACAAGAAAGTCATTTTGCAGAACGACTTCTTAGGCTCAGGTTGACTTTTATTTTCTCCCTTGTTATGGACTGTGCTTTCCTGCCCCTTTGTATGCCTGATAGTCTTTGATTAGCAAGTAGATAATTAAATTTTACCTGGTTGTGTATATATTTGGATGGTATTATACAATGCATAATCTATGACAACTACTTGTTAGATGCTTTTTATTTAACAATTTCAAAGCATGTTGGAGAGATTGGTTTGATATTTACTATATCAAGTAAAAAAAAAAGGTGTTATGTATTGGGTTATCAGAAAAGTCCTGCATAGAAGTATAGAAAAATACATCTTGACTTTTTTTTTTGACAATCCAGTATATCCAGCAGATAAAATACATGAAGATAAATAACCAAGTGAAATATGTCCCCAAGTTCTCTGGCTCCACTACAGTTCAGCAGTGACATTTTCACACATTCCCATCTTTCTGCTTTGCCTACTCTTATCTTGGTTTTCTTTTGCTGACACTGCTATTGAGGTACATATTAACTCATAATCCATTTCCCAAGTAGGATTGCAAACTTGAATATATACCTTTTCAATAAAGTGTCACTTATATATTGGCTACTGCTTGTTCAGCTGCAAAATTATCTGCAGGAAATAAAGACTTTATTTGGGGATTGGACCATTCTTAGACATTTAGATCCGAGAATAAAGATGATATCATTAGTACAATTAACATAATCTCTCATAAATAATATTGGGGAATTTCACTGGGAAATAATTTCCTAACAGGAGGCCTCATAAAAGATTTATTTGGTCTAACATTGTCTTTGTTAATGCATTGCTTGCCAATGATCACCGTCTACTGCTGGTTACTTACTTTTTGTAGAGATAGTATTTATTTATTTATTTAGATTTTTCTGTCTATTGATCATCTCACTTGAGAAAGGGATCAGAGATGGCAAACAATTTTTTTGTTAATGTTCAACATCCCTAAATCTGCTCATGGCTTTCAGCTTGTCTGAATTCTGACGTCCTGTTCTTTTCCTGATCAATTCAGTAATCTCACGGTATAAGTCTTTGTTCTGTGTCTGCTGTGCTTATTTTGATTGCTTTTTACACTGGGAACTGCATCTTCACCCACTGGTAGATGTAGAGATAAATGAAAGGAACTTTAAGGTCTACCGTTCTGTTACAGTATCTGCAGTGTTCTTCAGAAAAGCGTTCAGTGTAGGTTGTCTAAATTTCAAAGCCAGAGGCAATAAATGTTAAATTATCTTAGGAATCATTTATGTAAATGAACCAATAGTTTCTGATGGCTCTTTTTTTTTTCCCAGGGACTATGGGGAGAAAAATTGGAGTGCATATGTCAGGTCAATGAATGGATCTAAGAGCCCTTTAAATTTTGTGCTTGATCTTAAGTGCTTTAAAATGAATTCCTATACATCTCTGAAAATGCTAATTATAACAACTACTTGACAAAAAGCATTATTAACCTAAAAGACACAGAACATATAATATCAGGGGAGCTGGGCAGTGGCACACTTGGTTAAATGCACATAGTATGAAGCTTAATGACCCGTGCAAGGATCTAGGTTTGAACCTCAGCTCCCCACCTGCAGAGGGGACACTTCCCAAGTGACAAGCAAATCTGCAGGTCTCTATCTTTTCCCTTTTCCCTCTCTACCCCTCCTTTCTCAATTTCTTTCTGTCCTATCCAATAAAGTGGAAAAAATGTCTGCCTGGAGCAGTGGACTTGTAGTACCCACACTAATTCCTAGCTATAACCTTGGAGGCAAAAATAAAACAAACAAAAAAAAAAAACACAAAACAACCAAACAAACACCCCCCCCAAAAAAAAAAAAACACCAGAAAATGTAAAATCAGACCAGCAAATATATAGGCTTGTGTAGTTTTATCTTTTTTTAAATTTCTTTATTGGGGGATTAATGTTTTGCAGTCAACAGTAAATACAATAATTTTTACATGCATAACATTTCGCAGTTTTCCAGAAAACAATACAACCCCCACTAGGTCCTCCGCCATCATGTTCCAGGACCTGAACCCCCACCCACCCACCCACCCCAGAGTCTTTTACTTTGGTGCACTACACCAAGTTTTATCTTCTTATGATTTCACTCTAAAAGGAGCAATGACAATTAAAAAGTATATTAGACTGACTAAAGGGAAAAAAAGTCTGATAATATTGATCTGCCTTGGAATTCCAAAAATCAGGCAAATTTCCCCCTCTTTTGTTTACCTATCACAAATGCATAAAATATTGGCAGCTACATGGAAGGGGCTTAGTAAATATTCATCACAAGTATGAATCTTTTTGCATTTATTTGTTTACTGGATAAAGACAGAGAAATTGGGAGTCGGCCAGTAGCGCAGTGGGTTAAGCACACGTGACGCAAATTGCAAGGTGTAAGGATCCCGGTTCGAGCCCCGCCTTCCACCTGCAGGGAAGTCACTTCACAGGCAGTAAAGCAGGTCCGCAGGTGTCTATCTTTCTCTTCTCCTTCTCTCTCCATTTCTCTCTGTCCTACCTAACAATGATGACATCAATAACAACAATAATAGTAACTACAACAACAATAAAAAACAAGGGCAACAAAAGGGAAAATAAATAAATATTAAAAAAAAAAGAGAGAAATCAAGAGGAAAGGGGGAAATAGAGGAGTGAGGAAAAGAGACACCTGCAGCACTGCTTCACCACTTAGGAAGCTTCCCATTGCAGACTTGCACCTGGGTCCGCATGCATTACATCATGTGCACTCAACCAGGTATGCCACCACCACCTGGCCACTGGATGTGTGAATCTATAGGAAACCTTCTGTGTGCTTCCATACTCTGTATTGTTAATAACTAGTTGTTGAGGCAGTAAGGACTGACAAAAATATTCCTTGCCTTTAAGGAGCATATGTCTAGTTGGTTAAGACCCCAAAGAGTACATTTTATTTTATTTCAATTTTTTTTTATTATCTTATTTTTTTTTTATTGGGTAGAGACAGTCAGAAATCGAGAGGGAAGGGAGGGTAACACGTGCGTTCGACCAGGTGCTCCACCAGCTGGCCCCCAAAGAGTACATTTTATAACTTATTGATTATCTGTTTACTTGTTCTAGCAGACTTTGAACACTTGTATGCTTAGACTAATGCCTTACTCATAATAGGAATTTTTAAGTATTAGTAAATAAAACTGAAAATTTTTTGTCTCATATGTCTTATTCAAGTTATTGCCATTTTGATTCTTTACTTTTCACTTTGTTTTTTAAAATTATCATCTTTTTTTATTTATTGGATGCAGACAGCTAGAAATTGAGAGGGAAAGGGGTGATAGAGAGGAAGATAGAGACAGAGAGACACCTGCAGCACTACTTCACCCCTCGCAAAGCTTTTTCCCTACAGGTGGAGACCAAGGGCTCAAACCTAGGTCCTTGTGCACTCAGCCAGGTGTGCCACCGCCTGGCCCCCACTGTCCTGGTTTTATTTTTGTTGTCACTGGGGCTTTACCACTGCTGGTTGACTTTTTTTCTGGAAGAAAGTCGCTTGTTTAAACCTGGGTCTTTTGCATGACAAAGGAAGCACATTGTCCTAGAAGCTATCTTGAGTGGG
This sequence comes from Erinaceus europaeus, assembly GCF_950295315.1. Taxonomy (NCBI): domain Eukaryota; kingdom Metazoa; phylum Chordata; class Mammalia; order Eulipotyphla; family Erinaceidae; genus Erinaceus; species Erinaceus europaeus. The sequence continues at coordinate 71,885,296 of NC_080176.1, forward strand.
TGAAATAGTACAGTGGTTATACAAAAGACTTTCATGAGTCTTTCCTGAGCTCAGGAGAAGTCCCTGATTCAATCTCCCACATTACCTTAAGCCAGAGTTGAGCATTGCTGTGTTAGAAAAAAGAAAAAAAATATAGAGTGGGGAGAAAAAAAGTAATACCTGAGGCTTCCTTCAAGTAAGTGAGTTGTCAGGGCCTTGATCATCTTCTTTTTAAATTTTTTTTTATTTATTATTTGATAGAGACAGAGAAAAATTGAGAAGGGAGGGGGAAATAGAGAGGGAAAGAGATACAGCGACACCTGAAGCCCTACCTCACTACTTGTGAAGCTTTCAGCCTGCAGGTGGGGACCAGGGGCTTGAACCTGGGTCCTTGTGCACTGTAATGTGTGCACTTAATCAGGTGCACCAACGCCTAGTTCCTTTGTTTTCCCTTTTTGAAATGAGTAATTTAGGGGATCTTTCGTAGATGTATTTTCTTGTTATTTGCTTTTGGTTTTTGTACTTTTGGGCTGGCACTATAGACCAAGGTGAAATTGTCCTTATGCCTAATTTTTTTTTTCTATTCTCATACAGTCTATTGGTTACCTTGATATTAAGTAGCATTACAGTATTGTTCAAACATTATTGGCATTTTTACATTTTATATTTTTATTTTATAAAAATATATATTTTATATTTTTTATATTTTTATATTTTGCCTTGTTGTATATGTCTGCGTGTCAAATGCCCTTTTGGGCTGTTATTAAATTCTGCTTTATCCTTATCAATGGAAAGCATTACATGGAATTTTGTACAACTCTAATTATTCATGTTCTTCGTTTACTGTATTTTGTAGATTTCCTTTCCCCCCTTAGAATACTTGATTATATTATCCTAATATCTCATATTTATTTACAAGATGACTAGAATAGTTATTTACCTGCGACATAAAAGTGTAGGCATAAAGTTGATAACTGTTGCACTAAGATCTTTATAGTACACAAGAATAGGCGGTTAGCTCTACAGACAACATTTTAATGTGACTCAATAAACTCATTCATTTTTTAGTGTTAAGTTAGAGAAGTATGTTGCTTCTCTAAGCATTGCATTTTGTTGTTGCGGTTGTTCTTTCTGGACTGTTTTTTTCCTTCTGAAAAATAATGTGCTGTTTTTAATTCATTTACTGAGAGACTAAGGAGGTTTAGACCAATAGGAGGAAAGCAGTTCCTGCCCCAAATATGCTAACTTTCCTATGCATTTTTTTTAATGTTATAATGACAGGGAAAAATGAAATGTTAGAAATAGATTAAAATAAAGACTTAGGCCTGTTTGAACACAGAAACAAGGTGTGTTCTGATATTGAGCCCTGTGTTTATGTGACGGTAAAGCCAAAGTACATGTGAGAACATATATGTTGTCACTCAAGTCAGTTTAACTTCCCGTGTCTGTCGCTGTGTACAGCTGTAGAAGACACTCATAGCTGCAGACTTATTGAAGGAGTTTCCCAGATAAAACAGTAAAACCTGTGCCAGTTTTGTCAGTTTTGAACCTATGCTGAAATCGTTGCCTGAGTGTTTTTCTGCTTCTTAAGAAGCAGCCAACTGATAATTGATGTGCAGCAGCTTTTCTGTTTGAAGAGATCAAATGCTTATGTTTTATGGTGTAAAAGTCCTTGATTGCCACACGTAACTTCTTTAAGATTTATGATTTGTCACTAAATCATGAGCTTTTAATTTTGGGAGTGGTACTTTCTCTTCTAGTTTCTATTGATGATTTTTCTCTGTATGTTGACAGTTTTAAGAGCTCTAGCAGAGTTAATTTCAATATTCTCTGTGAATTATGAAAGTAGTTCTAGATTCTGCAGTTTCAGTTACGAAGTAGTCTGAATAAACTATTTTTTCATGGTGATGCAGAGTTTTAAAGCATAGTAAATCTGATTCCCTGACTTGTATTACAATTTATCGCTAGATTTTTAATACCCAGTGATTTTATTAAAGGAAAGTATAAATGACTTTTTCTATATGTAGTGTCATTTAAAGAGGACTCCAAAAATCAAGTACCCAGAATCTGTTTATTTCTCTTACTAAAATTAAAGTTAAATACAATGACTATTATTTTACTAAGATAAACTTTTTTCTAGCAGTTTTGCTAGTAGCATTTCTATTTTCCTTTAGCTTTTTGACTTGAGAAAACACTAAGTTCAATTTCACTTCTTATGTGATCTAGTTAAGGTAATAATCAGTCACTCTGGAATTTCTGTCCATTTATATTGAATTTCCTGTGTCTTTCATTTGAGTGCCTTTTCAGAAGTAGGGTTAAAATCAAACAAAGTCAACACAGCCTCTTCAGGGACAATAATAATTTCTTTAATATGAAATTACAGAAATGTCCCAACTGTTGGAAACCACCAGAGGAACTTTGTTAATAACGCTGGTGGGTGAAAACTAAAATCTGAATTCCTTATAGCCAAAGCTTATTGACTTTTTGTATTGGTGGATATTTTTTAGACCTTAGTAGCTGAATTTATAACATTGATTTTTTAAAAAGTTGAATTATTCAATAACTATAGAAACTCTTGGAATTTATTTGCAAGATTATAGTGGAATTTTTGATTGTGAAACAATTAAGAGCCACCTTATTTCTTTTATAAGCATAATATTATAAAATAATTGTCATTTCATATGGAACAATAGTTTTCTTGTAATAAAAACCCCATAATTTCTCAGATACACTCTTCATTGGTGTAAGATGTGCTTCTTAGGGTTTGTAGAGTTGGGATTTTTAATTATTGTTATCAGTACTGTCCAAGTGCTTCTTTAGTTCTTCTGTGTACCACACACGTGCCTGACTGACACTCTGCTGCATTCGTGTGGAAATTATGAAAAGTTGTTTTTATGCAGCTGTCCTGTAGTTACAAAAGAACTTCACTGCATGAAAAGCAAACATATCATTCAGTTGACAATACTTAATCTGTTCAGGAGCTCAAACCTATTGCTGTTCAATGACAGAAGAAAGGAGAGGGATTAATTTGAAGATGCTGTGCATGACATATGGTAATTTCTCCATAGGAAGGAAGTGTCAAATGGTGACCTCTAAATCTTAAAGTTGACCTCCAGTTGTGGAATGTCTGTGCCATAAGGCCCTTTTGCCTTTTCATATGATAATTTGAGCTGAAACATTTTATGGTAACATAACTTTCTTTGGAGAGAACAGGATGTATCTGTTCTCTAAGGGTTATAATATTCACAACAATGATTTTCAAGATGTAAAGCATTTTTAGTTTAAAACATATTTGTGTCCTCCAGAGAATGAAGCCACCTTAGGATTCTTTGAAAAAGAATAGAGTGTAGTGTAAATGTTCCTTATAATTTAGTTTTATTTTACACTGAATTTTTGTAAAGTGAGGTTGGAACAATTAAAATAATCTCAGTAGGTACTAAGAGATATTAAAAATATCTTAGATTTAATGTGAGACTATATAAATGTGACATCACAAAAGAACATAAATTTTGCTATGTGATGCATTTTAAAAATTGGATTATATTTTTTGTTCATTTTTAAATGCATATGGTGGTCTTTTCATTGTAATCTTAGTTGTTTTAGAACTGTTGTGTGTATATGGCAATACCCCATTCAATTTATGTATTACATAAATTCTGGTTTTGAAAGGAATTTGAGTTACATCATGATAACTGCTTAATAAAATACATTTCCCTTGCCGTAATCGTTAGTATTCACGCCTTTCTGAGTAAAACATCATTTTCTGTTCTGTGTCTACTATATTTTGCAAACTTTGTTTTTCATTCTTCACTAATACTGAGCTTTTTTTCAGAAAACTGCTGTACCTCAGTTCTCTCCTCTTTATTTCTTCTCTTTTCCTCTGCAAGTTGCCGCACCTGTCGTTTCCGCTCGGTCTGAAGCTGATCACTCTGCCTCTGACCCTACTTCTACTCCTGCTTTACATTCCTGTTTCTTAGTAAACGAAGGTATTCTCCCTCAACTTCCTAAGAGACTTTCCTTCAATCTGTGCTTTATTTTAATGTGACATGTTCTTTTTAATATGATTTATGCACTCATCTGCTTTGTTATTTATAAAATCCTAAAGTTCCGATTGATTTCTTTTTACCTTTGTTTGCTAATGTCAGTGATAAGGGTGAGTTATAAAAATGTCATGTTACTCCTGGCTGGCATCAACCTTGTCTACTGACATCTGAAATGTTGCTAAAGGTGTGTACAGATGCTAATCTTGGATGAGAAGTAGGTACTAAGGAGTGGGGCTGGTTTTCAGAGCCCGTTCTCTCCAGTATCAGAGCCAATGAATTTATTGTACATGTGTCACTAGTCTTTCATGGACACACTCAGTCTTTAGATAGTGTGTTCTCCTTCAAGAGGATAATAGAAAGGGTCTCTTAATGTACACCTGTCTGAAAAGTTTTCAGATTAATGGTTAACAAGTTGTTACAGAATTCCTGATAGCAATTTATTTATTTATCCTCTTTACTATGTGTCTGACCAAGGTGAAAATCTACAAATTCCACTTTTGCGATGTGGATTGTCTTCCCTACTGTCCCTGTGGAGTTTCACCAGTGGAAACTATTTCTGGTTCTCTGAAACTGGGAATGGCGTCCACAAGCCTTGATTCCCCAAAGCTTCCTAGGACTATTTATATTACTGGAAGCATAATAGAACTTGTGAGCTCCCAAGTTACAGCCACTCTCTTCAGGGTGGACTCAGTCTTCACCAGTTCATATAAGAAGGAGTGCATCTACAGAATTACAAATGTAATATGTAAAGATTCGGACACTTTACTAAAACAAACAAACAGCAACAACAAACAAAACAAGCCAGTATTAATGGTTGATGCAAATGAAAAGGAAGGCAGAGAGCTTGTAATAGACAAAACCTGTGCTCTAGTTACCATTCCTTGGGAAAGAAAACACAACACCTTTACAGAATAATTTTTTTTGGGGGGGTTGGTTTCCTTTTTCTAGACTTGTGCCAAGGTTTGTATGTCAATAATGGATTTTATAAACATAATTAGGGCCATATTTGTTCAGCTATTATGACAGATGGTAATTCATTAATTAAAAAATAAGCCATTAGACTCTGGACCTTGGTGAGAATCACAGTAAAATTTTGCTCATATATACTTCCTGCTTTTTTGAGATATTTTTTATAAATCACATAAATTTTTACATTGTGGTAATTTATAAATAATCATGTGTACATTTTAGATAGTAATTATTATATTTTTACTATTAAATTATAATTTTAAATGCGTTCTAATCATCTTAATGTAAGTATGTATTCTTTGTTCATGAAAATTTATTTACTGAGAAGATGACTCTGGGTAGTTGACCTCTTTCTCTCACTCTCTCTCTTTAACAAACTTAGTAATTATTTTGAGTTTTATGGTAGGCCTCTTATTATTGCTTAAAGCAATTCATTTAGATTGCTTTGTTTATTTATTTGTTTATATAATGACAGAGGCCAGAGCACTGATCTGGGATATCCTGAGGACCTAGTCCAGGACCCCAGGCTTGCAAAGCAAATTCTACTCACAAAGCAACTAGATTATTTTTGTCCATTTTTTATTCCATTTTAAAATCATATCCCTAGGAGGTAATGACAATCATTGGAGATTAAGAGTGACTTTATACATCATTTGGGAAGAGTGAGGCATGTATGTATATACATTTTCTTATATCCTTAATATAGGGTTTACGTATTTTTTTTTTTACAGTGTTAGTGCTTTTAAATATTGCAGCGATTCATCATGTTTGTCTTTTTGCATATAATCAAGTTCTATATTGTGGACTAGAATACTGGTTGAACTGGCTTTTATTCCCATGGTTGGGAGCTGATGAGTCTAATAAGCTTTTGTAAATTTTAGATTGTGAGGTTTTTATTTCATAGAATGTCTGAATCCATTTTTATCTCATTTGATAGTATTTATTTATCTCAGTTATGATTGTGATTAACTATCTGATTCCTTTCTAAGAAATTGGATCAATAAGGACCTTAATTAAAGGTCCTGAACAGAGAAGGGAAAGGCATCTCTGTTGACTGACATGATGGCAACACACAGATGGCCAGCTTTTAAGCGAACTTATCTGGATATCTGTGTGAATGTCCTTTTAAGTAAAAGTGGCCTTAAGTCAGTAGCCCTTGTTTCCTTCCTTGTTTACTTTTATGCTTTTTCACCTCTCTATGTGTTTTATAGTTTTGAAGAACAGTTAAGAAATTTGTCTTCACGTATACTTTTATAGTTTTGTCTTAAGATTTTAGAGTTAACAGTTTTAGCAGAGTTGCCATTTTGTTTTATTTTTGGTATATTTATACAGTGAACAATTGTTGAATTAGGACATGTCAGAATGTTTAACGTGTTTGTGATATATTACTCTCTGACAGGATGGAGCCAGCTGGCTGCCATGCACTGTGTTATGCTTCCTGACCTACTGGGATTGGATAAATTCAGGCCTCCACTGCTGGAGATGCTGGCTCGGAGATGGCAAGACCGGTGTTTAGAGGTAATGTCAAGGCAATGTGGACAGCAAGCAAAAATTTTACAGACACATTGAAATAAAAATGCCTAATGGCTACTTAATTTATCTTGTCGTGTTTATCATATGTGATAAAAATAGAGATTTGTAATTTCCATTTTTCAGTTTATATTCTAAATTGTAACACTTCAGCTTGATTATTTGTCGACTTGTTTTTTAAAGTAGTGATTGGTAAAATGTTTTATATATAATGTGTAGTTGTTTCTACTGTAGCAGTTTCTATACAGAAAACACACACACACACACACACACACACACACACACACCACATACAAAGTACTAATCACATCAATCAAATTCTAAGTGACTACCCATAGTCCAATGGAAGGTTCTGTGTTATGAAAAAAGAGGCCTTTTGGAATTAAGAGATCTGACTTTAAATATCAGTTCTGCTAATTATTAACTTTGTAACCCCGGGTGATTTACTTAACCTATTTGAAGCTCATTTGTAATGTAAGGATAATAATATATTCCTCATGGGATAACTGTCAGGATCAAGTAAGATAATGCAAGTAGAGCTGTAAGTACAGAGTCTGACACATGGAAGGAGATCAGGATATGGTAGCTATTATTTTGTATTAATGGACTCACACTGTACTAGATATTGCTTCAAACATAATGCTACCCAAGACTTGGAAATATTTTATAGTCACTTTCCATTTATGGCACTTAATCTATACAGCTAAAGCAGTTTGCATCATTCAAAAAATTTTTAATTTGCTAAATATAAATCACATTTTTGATGCATTTCTGGTCACCCACCCCTAAACTCCAAATGGGATTGCAACATGCTAAAATTTTAATGGGTTTGCATTGAGTAATACTTGATTTTACTTCAAAGGTTAGTTATAATTAAAAACAAATTAATCCAGATGGTGCTGAACTCATTTTTTTTTTTTCAATTTTCAATAGTTAATTGTTTGGTCCATTACTTGACAATTAACTGATTTCTTTGACCCATGTCTATGACATTTTTGCCAAAATAAAATTAGGCTGAACTAAAAATTGCAAAATAAAAGTCTTGTGTTACATTGAAAGAAAAACTGAGCCAATATAATTTTGACAAAATTTCCTTCTATAGGACCAATGCTTTTCTTTTATACAGTAATGTATTTGTACATCTGTAAAACATTGTTTAAGCACATATAGGTATACATGAATTATGTGTTGATATATAACATTTGTGTCAATAACTATATTTTCTACATAATGGAAAGAGATTACTTAGGGAAGGTTTAATTTCTTTAATTAAAAAGAGGAAGCCAGTTTAATAACTCCAACAGTGATTTTTCCCTACAAAATTTGTGTAAAAATGTTACAGTCAAAGCTACTTAAATATTCAAACATAATTCTATTAGCATTAAAATGTTTCAGCGAGATCATTACTTAAAATGTATTTGATGATTTTTCTAGCATTCAATTTATTCCGCTTTAGGCACTTAATTCATTATTTGGCTAGTAGTTCTCATGTAGAGAACTGTGTTTTTTATCTTTTTCAGCTTAATTATAAATTTGCTGGTGATAAACACTTCACCAAATGATACTTCTCTTTCTCTCCCCCCCCCCCCCGTCCCTCCCTTTCTCCCTCCCTGAACCTGGTATCTTTTTAGGTTAGAGAAGCTGCACAAGCTCTGCTTCTAGCAGAACTAAGAAGAATTGAGCAGGCGGGAAGAAAGGAGGCCATTGATACATGGGCTCCATATTTACCTCAGTATATGGACCATGTCATATCACGTAAGAGCTCTCATGCTTTTCTCCAAAGCTTTTGTTGTGTATGCAATAAAACTGCCCAGAACTCCTCAATAGGCATGCCTCTACCTGTCGACCAAAGTGAGTTGTTTACCTTGGAGTGAAAAGCAAGGGCCCAGGGCTATATCTCAGTGGCAGGACTCCTGCCTTGCATATGTGAGGAGCTGAGTTTGATCCATGTCACCACAGCAACAAACAGGAAAAAGTCAGCTATCTTCACATTCTGTTCATTTGTTTTCAGAATCCCATATAGTTTGGACTTTGATGTTTAAAAAAGAAAAACAGTGTCTCGCTGGGTTAGCACATGTTCCCGGGATGAAGCAGAGGAGATAACTTCCTTTTTGATAGCTGCTTTCTCTCTCAGTCGGGGGTCAGTGGTAGAGCAGTGGGTTAAGCACACATGGCATGAAGTGCAAAGACTGGCCTAAGGATCCCGGTTTGAGCCCCTGGCTCCCCACCTGCAGGGGAGTCACTTCACGGGCGGTAAAGCAGGTCTGCAGGTGTCTCTTTTTCTCGCCTACTCTATGTCTTCCCCTCCTCTATCCATTTCTCTCTGTCCTATCCAACAACAACGACGATATCAATAACACCAACAGTAATAACTACAACAACAATAAGAAGACAAAGGCAACAAAAGGGAAAATAAATAAAATCTTTAAAAAAATTTGAAATAGAAAATTTGGTCTAGGTTTTATTTTCATATGAGAGAGAGAGAGACGAAGGACCTGGGAACCATAGGCATCAGTCTTTTTATATAACCATTATGTTATCTCCTCAGCCCAGATATATTCTTTTGAAATATATTTCATTAAGGGGAAATAAATAAAATCTTTAAAAAATTTTGAAATAGAAAATTTGGTCTAGGTTTTATTTTCATATGAGAGAGAGAGAGAGAGAGAGAGAGAGAGAGAGAGAGAGAAAGAGGTAGGACCTGGGAACCACAGGCATCAGTCTTTTTAAATAACCATTATGCTGTCTCCCCAGCCCAGATATATATTTTTTTGAAATATATTTTAATAAGGGGCCTGGTCGGTAGTGCAGTGGGCTAAGCGCACATGGTGCAAAGCATACGGATGACATAAGGATCCTGGTTCGAGCCCCCGCTCCTACCTGTAGGGGGTGTTGCTTCACAAGCAGTGAAGCAGGTCTGCAGGTGTCTATTTTTCTTTCCCCCTCTCTGTCTTCCCCTCCTCTCTTGATTTCTCTGTGTCCTATCCAGCTACAATGACAGCAATAACAATAATAATAATACTAACAACAACAATGATAAACAACAAGGGCAACAAAAGGGAAAAAATAGCCTCCAGGAGCAGTAGATTCGTAGTGCGGGAACCAAGCCCCAGCAATAACCCTGGGGAGACACACACACACACACACACACACACACACACACACACACACACACACACACACATTCATTAAGTATTATGTATGGATTTCAGGCATGCATCATTGAAAAACTACTTAATTTGTCTTATATCTATTTCTCCTATAGAACTCTTCCCCCAAGTTTGGTAATCACTAAATGACCTTATAGTTTAAATGTTTACTATTGCTTTATTTAGTTCCTATGTGTTCTGTATATACCACATGTGAGTGAAACCACATGGTGCTTGTCTCTGGCTTACTTCACTTAGCATAACATCTTTCAGATCTATCCATGTTGTTGCAAAATACAGAACCTCTTCATCTTTTTAAAGTACCAACTAGAATACCACATCTTATTTGTAGAAGCATTCATTCTAAATAGCATTTTGCCAGTGTATTAATCTTGGTGTTGAGCTGCTCACTGCATGAAAGACAATACATGGTTTTTAACACCTCACAGATAAGAAAGTGTTATAAATGTCGTAACTAGTCTCACTCTAGCATGTGTTTGATAGTGGTAACGATAGTGTTGTTTAATAAGGTATGTGACTTTGGACACTTAGTCCTTCTTAGTCTCTTTCTTTCTTTCTTTCTTTCTTTCTTTCTTTCTTTATTTCTTTATTTCTTTATTTCTTTATTTCTTTATTTCTTTCTTTCCCTACCAGACCTCTGTTCAGCTCTGGTTTATGGTGGTGCAAGGGACTGAACCTGGGACTTTGGAGCCTCAGGCAAGAGAGTCTGTTTGCATAACCATTGTGCTATCTACCCTCCACCCTAGACTTTCCTTAATCTTTTTTTTTTCTTCCCCCAATTGACTTCAGATGATAGTAAGACTCAGTTGGATTATTTGATCTAAAATGAATTATTGTTAAGTACATAGAACAATGTCTAAACCATGTCAATACTTTTACTTAAAAAATACATTTATAACCTATAACAATGTATATATTCCACACTTAGCCAAGATGTCAGATATAAACAACTCTAGTTAAAACTCTTTATTCTGATTCATTAACACACTATAGGCAGAGGGAAATTTGGTTTTCACTTGTATACTGTGATTCTTTCCATTTCAAAAAAAATAAATTAAAAACCAGTGTCTCTAGGCAAATGGATTCTATGTAAGGTTCTAAGCTTAAAGTTCTTCAAATATGAGTAGGTCTAAAGATGAATTTACGGAATATAAAAAAAATTAAAAATGGGACTGAGATGACAAAAGCTCTACTTACAAATATTTGAAGAGCTTGAATCAATGCTCTTTGTTCAGTAACGTGTCATTCATTACTAATGTCTCAATGTTACAGAAAACAGAGCCAGCTCATCATGTCCTCATCAGCCTCATGGACTAAATAATCTTCAGATTTAAGAAGAAACAGTGAGTGTATGCTATAGATTCAGTTGAAGGTGAAATTAAATAGCAAGCCACTAAAGATTCTTTTTTTTTTTTAAATAATACTATCCAGCTCTAAGAAATGATGAGATTAAATAGCAAGCCACTAAAGATTCTTTTTTTTTTAAATAATACTGTCCAGCTCTAAGAAATGATGAGATTAAATAGCAAGCCACTAAAGATTCTTTTTTTTTAAATAATACTATCCAGCTCTAAGAAATGATGAGATTAAATAGCAAGCCACTAAAGATTCTTTTTTTTTTTTTTTAAATAATACTATCCAGCTCTAAGAAATGATGAGATCTCATTTGCTGTACCTAGGGTAGAACTTGAAGGAACTGTGTTAAGCCAGCTAAACTGGAAGTAGAAGGATGAATACCAAATGATCTCACTCATATGTGGAATTTAAGAATCAAAGAAAGGAGGATCATAGGGTGAAAGTTAGACTAGCTGTGGTCTATTAAAGAAGAGCCAAGGACAGTGGTGGAAAGTGGAGATGAAAGGGGCCATGAAGGCACTGGGAGCCCAGTGCAGGATGATATAGGAAGACTTCTTTTTTTTTTTTTTTAAATAATTTATTTCTTTATTGGGGAATTAATGCTTTACATTCAACAGTAAATACAATAGTTTGTACATGCATAACATTCCCCAGATTCCCATTTAACAATACAACCCCCACTATTTCATTCATCATCTTTCATGGACCTGTATTCTCCCCACCCACCCACCCACCCCAGAGTCTTTTACTTTGGTATAATACTCCAATTCCATTTCAGGTTCGACTTGTGTTTTCTTTTCTAATCTTGTTTTTCAACTTCGGCCTGAGAGTGAGATCATCCCATATTCATCCTTCAGTTTCTGACTTATTTCACTCAACATGATTTTTTCAAGATCCATCCAAGATCGGCTGAAAACGGTGAAGTCACCATTTTTTACAGCTGAGTAGTATTCCATTGTGTATATATACCACAACTTGCTCAGCCACTCATCTGTTGTTGGACACCTGGGTTGCTTCCAGGTTTTGGCTATTACAAATTGTGCTGCCAAGAACATATGTGTACACAGATCTTTTTGGATGGATGTGTTGGGTTCCTTAGGATATATCCTCAGGAGGGGAATTGCAGGGTCATAGGGTAGGTCCATTTCTAGCCTTCTGAGAGTTCTCCAGACTGTTCTCCACAGAGGTTGGACCAACAGGAAGACTTCTGTGGATGGCAGGAGTGGCATACAGACATATTATGGATAGTGAAGAAATTGTAACCATGTGACAATTTCTGCCTTATAAGTCATTTCCCCCAATAGAACAGATTTTTAACATTAAAAATAAGCGGGAAATGCTATAAAGTATCAAGAAGCTTTTTTAAAAAGACATCTTTAGAGTAGATTTGTGCAGAGTAGGAGAATGGACTTGTCACAGTTTAGTTAAGAATCAGCTACATGTAGATTGGGTAGAGTAAAAGATAATTTTTATATGGATAAAATTTTTGTTTTATTATTTTTATTTATTTGTTGGTTAGAGACAGCCATAAATAGAAAGGAAGAGGGAAATAGAGAGGGAAAGAGACAGAGAGACACCTGCAGCACTGCTTCACCACTTGCAAAGAAGATTTTTCTCAAACTGAGCATATAGAGGTCTATGAAAAAGACAATTTTAGCAGACTGCTGTATTCTTGATTGCTTTGGAAGATGCCATTAGCAATGGTTGTATTTGTCATTTTATCTTTTCCTGGAAAGAAGAGAATGAGTTAGATATATGGCATGTGGGCATGATATAGCCACAGATTTCTCCCTGAGCAGTGATTAAAATTGGGAATGTTGCTAGGTAAGTGGCTTGTGAGTGAATCCAAAGAGGACACAGTATAAGTAAGACAGTGATACTATTTAACATTAGTTGGACACTTTCTCAGTGTCAGGCTTTTTGCTAAATTTGTTTATCATTTCATCAAACCATCACAATAATCCTTTAAAGTAGGCTTTCCTGTGGCCTCCCTGACTCACTCCCCCTGTGAGTTAAGGCTGAGACTGAGTAACATTCTGAGCCCCACCCCCATAGAAAGTGGCTGTCAGACTATGACAAGCATTTGTTTAAGTACCTTTCAATTTATCTCATGCCCTTCTGCATCCTTAGTTCTTAAACAGGGGTGGAGGTGGAGGAATGAGTAGATATGTGACTGCACTAATACTGCTCCATACAGTGCCATTCCCAGCAACAACAAAATGGAGCAAAAAAAAAAAAAAACCAGCTGCGAAATTATGCTTAGTACTTCCCATGATTGTGAAAATAAGCAGAAACTTGGTTGTCCTTAGTCCACATTTAAACCTTTTTGTTTATGTAATCAAAGGCCTCAGTGTTTAGCTATATACCCCTGAGTACTTTAGAATGCTGGTTTACTTAAAATTTCACTTGCACTGATCGCATTTTTAGCAAAAGAATAGACAAACATGCGTTTTATGTGTAACGGAAGCATCTCAAATGACTGGCTTTTGATAGAATATATTAATTTCTTTTGGAACTTTTACTTTGAGTGTAAAATCAGTCTTAGTTTGCTTTCCTGGGAGCTTTCTATTTTAATAAAAGGATGTCAAGCTAAAGGAGTAGGGATTCTGAATGTGTGAAAGGAGAAGAAAGCATACAACAAATGAGGAATGACCACATAGGGCTGTTGAACAGATTTGCTGTCCAAAGGGATCAAAAGGTCATGGAGCCAGCTGGTGGACAGCCTACACCTGCCATCAACCTGCTTGCAGTAAAATGGCCTCTTCCATTGTTAATAATGTTTCAGGAGATTACTATTACAGCAACTTGCAACATAAAGCATTATTTTAGAAGCTGAAGACTTACTCGTAGCATATGTACCTTCTTATTCATGAAAGTAGTTAAAATATTAAACACAGCAGCTATGTGGAAAATATTCACCCCATCAGATTTTCTTTTGTAATGTAATTATCTTAAGCATCTAAAAATATGCAATAATTGCCTAGCAATATTGGCAGGTCCTAATTTATGAGTGAGCCTGCTCTAAAGAATTCCTTTGTTAGATATTTGTCTGGATCTCAGCAAATGCTTTTACTAAAGAGGAGAATATCACGCCAGGCTGGCGGAGGGTATTAACCCTTCGTTATCTCAGAGATCTGATGTCAAGATTGAAAGTAGTAACTTTCCTCTGACTTCAGAGTCAGCAAATGGGTGATCTGCGATGAAGGTGACACTCAGGCATGGACTGAGTTCTCTTGGAATTTCCTTTAGTTTTATTATACAGTGAAAATCATTTAAAGATTTGAGATTCTAAGGAAAGGTTGTTTGAGAACCCAAGGAAAGCAGTGATTTAGAAACCACTGACTTTAATTAGTGCCATTGAGGATTTTTTGTTTGTTTGTTTGTTTGGAGATTTTTTTTCTATTAGTGATTTAGTAATGATTAATAAGATTGTAAGATAAAGGGGTACAATTCTGTACGATTCCCACCATCAGAGTTCTGTATCCCACCCCCTCTATTGGAAGCTCCCCTATTCTTTATCCCTCTAGGGTGCAGAAGGTGGAAGATCTGGCTTCTGTTAATTGCTCCTCCACTAGACATGGACGTTGGCGGGTCGATCCATGCCCCCAGCCCGTTTCTGTCTTTCCCTAGTGAGATAGGGCTCTGGAGAGATGAGGTTCCAGGACACATTGGTGAGGTTGTCTGCCCAGGGAAGTCAGGATGGCATCATGGTAGCATCTACAACTTGGTGACTGAAAAGCAGTAAGATATAAATTTAGCAGGACAATTCATTTAATAATCAGGAACCTAAAGGTCAGAATAGAGTAGATGAAACTAGGGATCTTGGTGTGGGAAGAAGTGAGGCAGTCCATTTTAGATATATTCTAAGGGGCCCATGGTTTTAGTCATTTTTGCCTGAGCCTGGTAGCTAATATGTAGGTGAGCCAAGAAGTTAAATTATTAGAGGCGGAAGATTGTGTGAGAGAGAAAGAAAGAAAGAAGGGAAGACACCATTGACACTGCTTTTGAAGCTTCACAACTGTAGTGGTCCCATGTAAACTACTTGGTGGGCCACCTCCTACTCCCCTGGTCCACTGTCATCCCCCACCCCAAGGCCCAACTGAGATTTTTAAAGGAAAAACATTTTCTGTGAAGTCTTTAGAACATCATTTAATACACAATTCACGTGCATGTTGGCTCCTGTTCTTGTTCCATAATTTTATTCCTATTTTCACTCCCTGAGAATTCATTGTAATTTATAATGCACAGGAATTCTGGTGGTAGACCAGAAATCACTGGGGAGGAAAAAGAAGTAATAGTCTGCTTTACCCGAAAAGCCAGTTCACAAATTTTCACAAAAACTCAATCCCCCATTGAGTAATAGGAGAATTGTGCTTCGGGTAATTGAGCTCTGTCCTTGAACCAGTTAGGACACATAACTGTATCTTGCCCAGATGCAGTCAGTACTGTAAACTCTTGTTGCCTAACTTCTGAGGTAAACTAAGGGTAAGTGCATTTATGTTTTCCTGGTAACAAGATTCAAATTCTAAGCCACTGTTTACGTTCTTGTTATGATGACATGTAAACACTGGATCTTCTGAGTCATCACTTTGTAGAATGTATTTGTGATCACTCCTAGGTTCTAAAAAGTCTGTTGATTATTCTTTCTAAGAAAGGCTTAATGTTATTTTGTGAGGCTGTTGTGTTGCAGTCTGGATGAAGATAAATGTTTTAAGTTGCCTCTTTTATTTTGATGGAAAAATGCTTTGCACAACCCGCTATTACATATTTCTCATTTGTGACATTCCACATGTAGCATTTTGATAATTGCCTTTTTTATGAGGTCAAGCACCTGATAGTTTATGAAATATACCCACACTTGCCCTTCATCCCAGGCAGTGACGACTCGGCAAATGCTGATGGTTCCTGATTTCCTTTGGCCTGTGATGCGGTGACCTTTTAGGGCAAGAGGTCACAAGTGTAATTATTTCTGGTAGGTTGTATTCTGCCTGCTCACAGTAGCTCATCTCCTCCTTTAATTTCAGAAACATTAAACACATCAAAGTCACCACCATTATATAAATCAAAATCTCTCCCTAAGAGAGGGTTGTTATAATTTTATGCAGTTATAGCCAATGTAGTATTAATTTGCAAATTTATCATCTCAGATATTGATACAAGGCTGTGTAACACATCATGTTTAATATGTATTGATGTCATCAGAAAGAACAATCCTTTGTTCTTATCCAGGCCCTGCCTTTTTAGCTTCCTTTTGTGTTAAGGTTACCAGGGTTAGGATCGTCTTTTTATCCCCTGTGGAAACAGAATAGGATTTCTTTGTCCAATAAAAGACACTCCTAGTAAATGTTTTGGGTTTGGCTTTTCAACAAACCACACGGTAGTACCTGTTTTAACCTGGAATTGAAGTCATTTTCTGATGATTATAAAGTAGTGGCCATTCTGAGCACAAAGGTGGATGGACCAACAATATATAAGAAGGTAAGATGAGACTATGTATTACAGAGGTAAAGGGAAAATATATCACAGTTGGTAAAACATAATTTAAGTATAAGTTCATTCTCTAGTAGGCAGGTGTTTTAGAGTTTGTTGGTGGGTAGAGGATTGGGTAAAGGTTTGGACTCTAAAAAATATGATTTAAATGGGTGTCCTTTCCTCCCTTACCTTGGAGGGGGCTTAAATTACACCGTGTCCCTTCTTTCTTTTCTAGATTTACTTCAGTTATTTGGAGTTCTCAGTTTTCTCTAGAATAATTTTTTTTTCTGGATAACCAAGAGCTTAATATCTCCCTAGATGCTGAGATTTGTGGAAAATGTCTTAATGCTTTTTTTTTTTTTTTTTGGTCAAAATATTTTAAGGTGATTCTGGCTTTCAGAAAATCTCTTTAGCAAGCAGAGTTTTTCTCAGATCTGTGCTGGAAAATTGCAAACATTTGCTTATGGAAAGCAGTGAAACTGTTTACCTGAACATAGAAGTACCCGGGTTGATCAGCCCCTTGAATTTTATGTTCTGCTTTAAAAATGGTTTTCTTTCGGCTTTTTTATTTCTTATTGTCAATAGTTGTTAGAGTTTTTATTGCTTTTGGGCTGTTTGGTCTCACCCATAGTAGTCCTGCCTAGTTTTTTCTTTGCAGTGTTCGGGGAGTGTGGATGTCATGTAGTCAGTTTTATTTGAGCTCAATATTAGAGTCTGAGTGAACTGGCCAGGTGTAAGGGCTCTCTGGTGAAAGAAGCTTCCTGTGCTTTGGCATAAGCTTTGGTGTCCCTACCCTTTTAGCTCCTCCCATTCTGTTTACTGGATTACTTTCTCAGGCTTTCTGATGTATTCTGGATCAATCCATCTTTGGGGGAAGGGGTGATAGTGTCATTAAAATTGGGGAAAGAAAGGGAAAATCATTTGGTTGCTCAAGAAGAACTGATAATGCTGGAATACTCCCGTTTGTGATTAATGACTGATTTGTGAGTCAACTGAAATTAAAGGCTGAGGCTTCCTCAGAAATATTTGTCACAGTTGTCTTGCAGTCCTCACAAAGCCAGTTGGAAATGACTATGCACTATGATTAGCAAGGGAAAGTACTAAGCCGGGACTAAGTGGTGGACATGAGAAAGACTTCATATTCTGAGAGAATTTTAATAAGTGAGGCAGGTAGGATTTGTCTTAAGACAAACTATTATGCAAAGCACACCGTGTCGGTATTGTATCTGTTTGTAGTGTTTCATTGTAACCTAAGGGATTTGTTCTTCTTTTTTCTTCCTGAGTGTCGGAGCTATTGGCTTAGTTTTAAGCACTCTAGACTGATCGCGTATTTAACAGCATTAAACTGTTCAGCTTATCTATATTTGACTGGTCACCTGATGGAATAACAGTGACATTTCTTCTTAATCAGTTACACTACCTGGAGAGAAAAAAAAAATCCTTTAGTTCCTTCCTTGTGACTCTGAGATTATATTTACCATTCCTGAAACTGTCCCTGTATCCTTTTACTAGTCTTGGAAATTGGAATTAAATGAAAATGAAAATTAAAAATGAAAATATTACTGGATCGATTGGTTGTTTAGATTTTGCTTCTAAGTAATAAACAGAGCTCGGTTATCAAGTGATGCTTGTAGGTTAGGCTCGCCACAGGATTAAGTAACTCCAGGCTGCCAGGAAGCTACTCCACATAGGAAGTGCTGTTAACAATATGCCTGCCAGTCTGGTTTCAGGCCATCAATAGGAACCCTGTGACAGTTTTTCACTTTGTGGAACAAAGAAAGGAATACCACATCAGGTCATTCAATAACTTGTTTCTTGATAACAGTGAGGGATTGGGGAGAATCCCATCAAGTGTGGGACTCCTTGCCTGCTTCTTTCTCTTTCATTCCACTCAGGGAACATGGGTTATCATCTGGCCCCTGCGGAAAAGCTTCTGTAGCTGAAGCACTTCAAATAATTTTAGTTATTTTCTTGTGAGCCCCCCCCATTGAGTTCCCCCCCCCCCCAAACGTCCCTATTGCCCTGCCATCAGTACAGGTATTTGTCACTAGGATTTTTAGTTGACTGCAAGGTGCCTGTGGAGTGAAGTGTTTATAGCAGGTGTTTATACACCTGCTCTAAAAAGTTGAAGACACTGACGTCTATGAAGGTTACTTTATAAAAGAAAGAACTTGTTGGGATGGGTGGCACACCTGTTTGAGCACACCCATTACAGTGTGAAAGGACTTGGGTTCAAGCCCCAGGACCCCACCTGAAGGGGGAGTCTCAGACTCAGTCTCTCTCTCTCTCTCTCTCTCACAAGTATATATATATATATATACTTGTGTGTGTGTGTATACATATATATATATTTACTAGTCTTGGATATAGATATATAGAGATAGTGATATATATATATAGATATATAGATATATAGATATATAGAGATAGGGATATATATCCCTATCTATCTCTTCCTTCACTATTGATTTCTCTCTGTCTCTATCCAAGAATATAAGAAAGGAAGGAAGGAAGGAAGAAAGGAAGAAAGAAAGAAATGTGTTCAACCTGTGATACTGTTTTTTTTTTTAAAAAAAGGTTCAAGTTGAAATGTCTGCTATACCTTTTGCTGAGGTTCAGGCGGCCTTTGCTATAATAAATGACCCAGTATTAGTTGCTATGAAGAGTATGATACTGACTTGTGCCCATTAGTTCCTTGCTGATTTGCTGAAGAATAAAAATTTATAATGCTAATGGAAATAAAGTACTTTACAAAACATTGTTCAAGGATACTGAGATGCATCTTTGTAATAGAACAAGCATCAAATGAGCTTTAAATATAAGTTTTACTTATTCTATTACAGGTTATTCCAAAATAATCATAATCCTGCTCAGCTTGCTTTTGTGTAGTAAAAACAAAAACTGAGCTACTAATCTTATTATATCTTAAATTTCAAGTCTGGACATACATGTACAATTCAAGTTTTGACTGGATTTATAAATTGTAATTTTATATTTCAAATTCTATTATGTCTTTATATTGAGTGGATATTAAATGTGACTGTCTTAATATTTTAGTTCCAAGTCATATGTTCTATATGTGGTGGGTTAGAACTTATGGCCTAGACAGAAAATAGTGATTTTACATTATTATAAGGAAATAACATGACCCTATTTTACTTGAAACATTTTGATTGTAATACCAAGTAGATTTTGTTCTAGTGTTGCTTGCAAATTTTGGTTTTAAAATGATCAAAATATATAAAATCTCTTTGCTTCATTTGTTCTTGCTCCATTTGCCTGTCTTACTGGGGAGCAATGGGGCATGGTATTGTGAATTTTACTCTCCTAGTATTACTAACGTTGTATTAATGATTAATATCTACATCTATTAATCAGATTGGATAAAAAATAAATATTTTAAATGTATTTTAATATTGATAAACGGCTTCACTGTGCATGACATTTGCAGGCTTGGTTAATATTTTAGCACTTGTAGTATACAAACATAAAGAAAAAAATTTGTTTTATTGGTTTGAGCACCCGAATTGACCCCAGCAAGATTGAGATTGATCTGGTTTCTTTCAGTCTGTTAAATGCCAATCCAGTCATCTGTAACAGTACTTAATATTTTTGTAATTTTTCTGTACATATTTTCTGTGTGTTTATATAAAATTTACCCATCACTTCAAGAGAGTTCCCTTGCTTGATTTAGAGGTGAAAACAACTACAATCACCCATTTCGTTGCTTGTTGTTTCAAAGAAAATTGTTTCTGTAGTTACTGTCAGTGGAGTGCTATAGTCACAGTTCTTTCCTGTAATCTTTTTGAAAGGACTTTGCATTTCACTAGGAAAGAATGAAGAGATATTTTAAATCTGTACTTTTACTTAATGCTGAATTTTGGGATGGGGAAATGGCAGAGAATGGGGTCGTTTTAAATATGTGAACATCTCTGCTGGTTTTAGGATATGTAATGAAATTATAGCCCTCTAAAAATATAAGGTTATTAAACAAGTTCTGGTATCATTTATGGGTACAAATACATAAGCTTACTTGTGAAACCACTTTCTGTCAGGTGTAAATTGAAGAAAGTTTTTTCTGTACTGTTGCTCAGAGATGACTGCCTGGTCCTAGATTTTGTTTTGATTTTTGCTGGTTCATGCCCCCCCCCCCCCCAGCAATAGTATGTTCTTGGTTGTTTGTTTATTTTAATAACTCAAGGTCAAAGGAAACTAGAAATGAATTTCTTGAAATCCAAATAATAGAGTGCTAGTTGTTTAAAGTATTATAGTGTTATTCAGAAAATATTTACAGGTTTAAAGTGAGCGCATAATCCTGAATGCAAGTTCTTTTAAGATGTGGTCAAGGCGCTGTGAGCATTCCCAGGACTATCCCATATAGAAGTTGGATGGACACTAGGGACTAGATATTTTTCTCAGCCTGGAAAGAAAGATAGTATAATTGTTATGTAAAAAGGCCTTCATGACTGAGGCACCAAGTGTCCCAGGTTCAATTCCCAGAATCACCATAAACCACAGCTGAACAGTGCTCTGGTAAAAACAAAACAAACAAAAAAGTGAAGTTTTTCTCATTTCTCCTTGCTGTTTATTACTCTTATGGAGGAGACATCTGAATCTGGGGAATCTCAAAAGGATGGTGAGAGACAGCAGTAATGACATTTAAACTGTGAGCCTTCTAAACATTACTCCCTTCTTGAAGAAGGGACTTTATTAATATCACCATGTCCCAACCAGATGACAATAATTAGGGATATATATAATCCTAAAGTGCTTTTTTATTGTTTGTTATCTTTATTTTACAAAATTAAATGTTGACAGGGGTTTAAATCCACACCATTTCTACCACAAGAATTTTGAATCTTCAGTCTCCCCACTGCAATCCACCACAGTTCCCCTAAGGTTGTAGACATAGGCCAACCATCATCTCTACAGCTATCTGTCCATATTTATACATAGTTGGCCCTTCTTTTTCTGATTCAATTCTCTCTTCCCTTCTAAGCTACTCATGACATCAAAGCTACCTCCATATGTCCCTCTCCTTTTCCTTCTCTCTCTCTGGGTGCTGATGGAGCTGGAGTGCAGAGCTCTCTTAGCTTCATTCTGTCACTTCCCCCCCACCAGGATCAAGCTTGTTTATGGGGAGCAGAAGGTAGGAGTTCCGGCTTCTGTAGCTGCTTCTCTGCTGAACATGGGTGTTGACAGGTCGATCCATAGCCCCATCCTATTTCTATATTTCCCTAGTGGACCAGAGCTCTGGAGAGGGTCATGGACACATTGGTGAGGTCATCTGCCCAGAGAAGTCAGGATGGAGTCATGGTAGCATCTTACTTGGTATCTGGAAGGTGGCATGACCTAAGTTGAGAGATGGTTAATGAACGAGAACCAAAAAGTAAGATTAGAGCAGATGAGATTACGGATCTTAGGGTAGAAGAAAGCTAGAAAATTCATTTTAGGCATGTTCCTGGGGGCACACAACTGTGGTAGTTTTGCTTGAGTTTGATAGCTAGCCTGAAGTTGGATAAGAATATTGTCTGAGAGAATGGTGTCAGAGTAGAGAAAAGTTGGATTAGAACAGGTAGTAGCTTCCATTTTTGAAAAAAAAAATCTGTGGCTAAAATTAACTATTCTCTATCCACCTGACCCAGGGCCCATATTTATATTTATATTTAGATACATGTTTAGCCTGTGTAACTTTTAAGTCCCTATTGGTCTCAGCTTATAGCTCGTGATCACAACTGGGAACATTACAGGCTGCACTTATTTCAGGACCAGTCTTTCTTGAGTATCCTCCCTTTGGATACTGGGGCTATTCCTACCATCATTGCTTTATGGTGAGGACAAGGCCCTGACAGGGACTGCAAGATGCCGTTCCTTATGGAAGTGACCAGTCGTGGTGGAGAGAGGGATCTCTTAGAGGTCTAGGCTTATCATATGTGTATGGGAATCCAAGGATTCCCTAACTAGGGCCCCAGATGATGAGGTGGTGTGATATTGACTAAAAGGGCCATTATTAAGTATTAAGCCCTTATCCAATTTTTGTAGTCCTCTCTTTTATCTGATGATCTTAGACTTTCTCTCAGTTGTTTAGACATTGAGTATTATTTGTTGAACCCAGCCAGAATGAGGTTTTTGGGATCTGTTGTCTTTGGGCCTTTCTGCTAGCATGCCCAGCTAAGTTGGTCTAAGTCCAATCAATTAGAGAATTTATCATGCCTTTATTTAGGTTCTTCAACCATTATTGAGCACCTAGACTCTGAGTTATATAATTGTCCCTTGCTTATGGATACATGTACACCTGTAACCAGTACCCTAAACCCTAGCCTAATCTGGTATCTGTTACTTAGTTAAATGATGTGCCATCTAATGTGAATGTAAGTAGTCAAAGGTTTTTTTTTTTTTTTTTTTTAGTGATTCACAGAATAAGATTATTGGTTGGGAAGGTCACTGGGCAGTAATTATGAGAAGATCTGGCACCTGGTTGGGAAGGTCACTGGGCAGTAATTATGAGAAGATCTGGCACCTAGTCCTGCACTTTAGCCATATCTCCATAGTGGGTAAGGATTTAGGCACAGATAGTTGCTAAATTAAGCTCTCATCTTCTGCTCTCCATATCTATTTCAGTTCTTTTTATGCAAAAGAGGAAATGAACAAACCCATATTTGTCAAACATTTCAGATAGTAACTTATCTATGAAATCTAATCTAGAGAGTCTATATATAAAGAAAGTTTAAAAAATATTAGTTTGTGCCAATAAGGCAGATTTTAGAAATGTTAAATATTTATTTCTTTTTGTCTCCAGTGTTATCGGTGGGACTCAGTGCTGGCACTATGAATCCAGTGCTCCTGGTGGTCATTTTTTAAATATTTTACTGGATAAGGCAGAAAGAAATTGAGAGAGGAAGGGGAGATAGAGAGGCAGAGAGAAAGATAGACACCTGCAGACCTGCTTTACCACTCATGAAATGTCCTCCCTACCGGTGGGGAGCAGGGGGTTGAACCCGGATCCTTGCTTGGGTCCTTGTGCTTAGTACTATGTGTACTTAACCAGGTGTACCTTTGTCCAGCCCCTGTAGTTCTTTGTTTACTTAGTTTTATTTTTATTATCTTTATTCATTTATTTGATAGAGACAGAAATCAGTAGGGAAGGGGGTGATAGAGAGGAGAGAAACAGAGATTTCTGCAACACTGCTTCACCACTCGTGAAGCTTTCTCCTTGCATGTGGGGACTGGGGGCTTGAACTCGGATTCATGTGCATTGTAACATGTGTTTTCAACCAGGTGCACTAGCACCTGCTTCCTCCCCTCCATATTTATTTATTTGATTTTATTTTTTGGTGAAGCCAGGGCTGCATGCATGTATGATTGCACTACTCTTTGATTACTTTTTTGTTCATATATAGATGTTCGGGGGGGAATGGGGAGACACCAAGGCACCAAAGATTATCTAGTCTGTGATGTGACACTCCAGTGTGCGACTGAGATTGTATCTGGTCCGTGTGCATGGCAAGGCACAGATGCACTGAGACATCTCTTTAGCCCCGAATATTATTTCAAAGTAAAAAATAATGCTTCCTTTCTTGTACATTGGAACCCTCATGCTCTTGTTTTGTTTTCTGGGGTTCTATCTGACACAATAAAAATTAGTTAGCTTTGCTCCCTGGATGCTGCTTGCTTTAATAAATGACCCCTTCCTTTACCAAGAGAAGGAAGAAAAGAGAATAAAAGACAATGAAAGCAGTATTTATGGGAAAACATTAAAAGGAATAACATACACGTCATAAGTGTTCCAGAAGAATATTAGAGAAAGAGCAAGTATGTAGTAGGATTGAACCTTGATCCTATTCAAGAGCTACTACCCAGTCCTAATTTATCTTTTAAATGAACTATCCCTTGATTTCATTGACCTTTCATATGGCCCTTTGATGTCTGCTCTACTTTTTAATTTCTTCCTTTTGGCATTTGACTGAGTCTTTCATGTTTTTCTAGTTCATTTAACTGGTTTTAGATGGTTTATTTGAGAATAATCTTTTTTCTTGAAGGCCTGGGTTGCTGTAATTTTTCACATTAATTCTCTTTAGCTGCATTCCATAGTTTGTGGATAGTTGTATCTTCATTTTAATTCATCCATACATATTTTTTCATTGTTTTCTTCATTAGTGTAATAGTTGTTCACTAGCAAATTCCTTAGACTCACATTTATGATAAAGTTTTTCTTTTATGATTATTTTTTTTCAGTAAGGGTTATTTTTAAAATTCATTTTATTTTTTTATTTATAAAAGGGAAACATTGACAAAACCATAGGATAAGAGGCGTACAACTCCACACAATTCTCACCCCCAGAACTCCTTATCCCATCCCCTCCTCTGGTAGCTTTCCTATTCTTTATCTCTCTGAGAGTATGGAGTCAAGATCATTGTGGGGTGCAGGAGGTGGAAGGTCTGGCCTCTGTAATTGCTTCCCTGCTGAACATGGGTGCTGACAGGTCAATCCATACTCCCAGCCTATGTCTCTCTTTAACTAGTGGGGCAGGGCTCTGGGGAATTGGGGCTCAAGGACACATTGGTCGGGTTGTCTGTCCGGGGAAGTCTCATGGTAGCATCTGGAACCTGGTGGCTGAAAAGAGAGTTAACATATAAAGTCAAACAAATTGTTGACTAATCATGGACCTAAAGGCTGGAATAGTGCAGATGAAGAGTTGGGAGGGGGGGGTCTCCGTCTTGTAGATAACTAGTAGGCCTATTTTAGTTATATCCCAAAGGGCCCATGACTATACTAGTTGGTTTTGTTTTGTTTTGTTTTATTATTATTTTTTTTCTCTTGAGCCTGCCACCTGATACGTAGGTGGATCTAAGTTATTGTCTGGGGAGATGTTGTCATGGCTGGAAAAAGGACCAGAAAGCTGGATCAGGGAAGAGAGTAGCTCCCAAATATGGGAAAAGTGTGTAAATATTGTTGACTGGGAATGTGCTTGATGTGACTTCACTATACTTTTGTTGATACTTGTTTTATTTGTTTGTTTATTATTTATTTATTTATTTTGCCTCCAGGGTTATTGCTGGGGCTCAGTGCCTGCACCATGAATCCACTGCTCCTGGAGGC
This sequence comes from Erinaceus europaeus, assembly GCF_950295315.1. Taxonomy (NCBI): domain Eukaryota; kingdom Metazoa; phylum Chordata; class Mammalia; order Eulipotyphla; family Erinaceidae; genus Erinaceus; species Erinaceus europaeus. The sequence continues at coordinate 71,910,915 of NC_080176.1, forward strand.
TATTCCCCCCCCCCCTTTTGTTGCCCTTGTTGTCTTATTGTTGTTGTGGTTATTATTGTTGTTACTGATGACATTGTTGGATAGGGTACAGAGAAATGGAGAGAGGAGGGGAAGACAGAGATGGAGAGAGAAAGACAGACACCTGCAGACATGCATTACCGCTTGTGAAGCCCCCCCCCACAGTTGGGGAGCTGGGGGTTCGAACCAGGATCCTTGCTCCTGTCCTTGTGCTTCGTGTCATGTGTGCTTAATCCGATGTGCTACCACTGACCCCCCAATACTTGTTTTATGGTCTAACATAGTTTTTTTTTTTTTGGTCTAATATAGTTTAACCTTTAGAATGGTCCACACACCTGTGAGAAGATTTGTAAGCTGTTGCTTTTGGGTAAAATATTCTGCATATGTCTGTTATGTCTAATTGGTTGAAGGTATCCTTGTTAATTTTGTCTTAAGCAAGGTGCTGAAATCCTCTACAGTGTGTTGTTGTCTGTTTTCCCCTTTGTGCCACTGATACTTGCTTATTTATTTTGATGTGTCTTGTTTTTCAACTTCTGCCTGTGAGTGAGATCATCCCATATTCATCCTTCTGTTTCTGACTTATTTCACTTAGCTTGATTTCTTCAAACTCCATCCAAGAGGGACTGAAAATGGTGATATCATTATTTACAGTAGTTGAGGAGTATTCCACTGTGTACATAGACCACAACTTGCTCAGCCACTCATCTGTTGTTGGACACCTGGGTTGCTTCCAGGTTTTGGCTATTACCGTTTTGTTTCTTTTTTCACTGTCTTCCTAACTAGAATTGTATTTTGATGGATTTTTTTGTTGTTGTTGTTTTTCCCTGTGTCACCTTTTATTTATGACTTGTGTATGTTTCAACTTTTGTGGTTACTATGGGATTTATTTAAACTGTCTCCTATCTCCAATAATCTTTTCCTTTTTTTTTTTTACTGATCTAATATTATCTTTATTTGACAATGTAGGTTTACTCTTTCTTCTGTACCCTTTAATATTTTCTCATCATAAGTGTTTATAATGTGAGATAAATAGAAAATTATGACAATCATAATTATTTTCAGTGTTTTTTCCTATTGACCTTTTTAGTCTATGAATTTTTGTTTAATAGCCAGCCCTGAGATAACACATACAACTATTTTATTCTATTCATTTATCACATGTTCAATTTATTTATTTATTTATTTTTCTGTGTGTATGGATTTTTATTTCTTTAAGAAGAATTTCTTCATTTGTTGTGAAGGATTCTAGTGGTGCTGAACTCTTTTCAGTTTTGTTTTTCTAAGAGAACCTATTAAAACATAAAAGCTTTTGTAATGTCTCCATAATGTCTGAAAGATATCTTTATGGAATAACTAGTTCTTGGGTGGTGGTCCCTGGCTTGTAAAAATCTCTGCTGAGAAGTCTGATGATAACCTAAATGGAGCCCCTTATATATTACATTTTTTTCTTGTTAGTTGCCTTTAGTATACTTTTTTCTTATTTTTTTATTAATATGTATTTGGTGTAAGTCTGTTCATATTTAGATAACTATGTGTTCTAGTAGCTTCATGAACTTATGCAGTCCATCTCTGCCCAGGTTTGAGAAGTTTTCATATATCAGATCTTTGAATAAGCTCTCTGTTTGAATTTTCTCTATATACTTTCTAGGATATCCATTGCCCTTATGTTGCAATTCCTAATGGAGTCAGGTAACTTTTGTTCCATTTCCTTCCTTCCTTTCTTCCTTCATTCCTTCCTCTCTCCTTCCTCCCTTCCTTTTTGTTGTTTCTTCCCTTCCCTTCTTTCCTCTTTCTTCTTTTCCTCCTTCAGTTACCCCCTCCTTCTCCTTTTTTGACAGAGATGGAGGTGGGTGGGAGTGAGAGCACACATGAGAGCGAGACCACAGTACCACAGTGGTGCTTGGGCTCTTTAACTTGAATTGCAGAGATAGCAAGGCAGCTTACTATTCAAATGAGCTATTTTAGTGGCCCTCATGTAGTATATTTTCATTTATAAGGAACATGACTAATATATGAGACCCTGGGTTTGACCTCTAGAATTGCATTAATAGCTTTATTTCTAACTTTTCTGCCTGAAATAATTTTTTGGCTTCTGTCTTCTAGTTCAGTGATTCATTCCTCCATGAGTTCTAGTCTATTTCCATAGTTTTCTGTTAGCACTTAGAGCTCATTGAGTTCTTCACATCCTTAATCTATAAGTTTCTTATTTGCAACTCCAATCTCTTCTTTTCTGCATGTTAATTTTATCCCTGGGTTCACTGAATTGTTTTTTGAGTTTTCTAATGTCTATTAAATTTTCTTTCTGATAGCTATTTAGAATTCTCTTTTAGATCTGATGCCTATTTGATCTCTGAATATTCTTTTCCTTGATCTTGAACTTTTATGTTGGTTTATTCATCTGTCTTCACATTTGATGCGCTTTTGTTTTGTCCACATTACTGTCTTAATTCTAGCAACTTCGTAGTAAGATGACTTTCTGTCTTTCTTTTTTTTCCCCAGTAGGTGGTACTGCGGCTTTAATTTTGGGTTTCTGTCTTTCTTGTCCCTAAAAATGTTAAGGTTACTGCTATTTGATCACCACTTGCAATCCGTGAGGTGTATTTGGTGGGGGTGGGCATAGTCACTGCACCTTGGTTGTGCTGTTGTGCTGGCAGGGATGGAAGTGAGTCACAGGGAATTTAGTGGCTACTGGAGGTGGGAGTGGGGGCCTGGCTCCTCTGTACAACCTTACTGTTTCCCCTCTAGTCTGGAGCTGCAGGATGAACTTGACTATCTGCATTTGCTCAAGCACTGGCTTCCTTGCTATAGGAGTGAAAAAAAAAGAAAAGAAAAGAAAAGAAAAGGTCTGTGCTTTTTTGAAGTCAAAGCTCGACCACTTTGCTCTACTTTGAGATATATATGTGCTTTTTTTTTTTTTTTTTTTTTTGTTACCATTCGTTTTGGACTTATAACCTCTCCTCCCAGACCTTTGTGCTGCTGCTGCTGCTGCTGGGTTGTCTTGGTCTGAGGGAATGAGCCTCTACACTGTCTCTGTCTTCCCATCTTCTTCCCTCACCCCCCTTTCCAGAACACTGCTTAGCTCTGGCTTATTGTGGTGTTGGGGATTGAACCTGGGACTATGGAGCCTCAGGCATGAGAGTCTGTTTGCATAACCATTATGCTATCTGCCCTCTCCCTCTTCTCATCTTCTAAATCCAAGTCCCAAATTTAAATCCAAAGGCTAAAACTTTCAGTCTGGATTCTTCTATTTCAAAAGGAAAAACCTTATGTTGCCATGACACTTGGTACTTGTTGTTTCTCTTGTAATGAACCCCCCCCCCCCCCCCGGTTTTTAAATTCTTTTAAAATTTCGGGTGGTAAGACAAAAGGGTGAGAAGCACAGAGAGATAAAAGAAGGGACAGAATGAGAGGAAGTTTAGTTAACACAATAATGTACCATGCAGAGAGTTTCTGCAGGTGTAGTTCCATGTAGTAGTTCCACTTGGTGATGAATTTCAAACTCAAGTCCATGTGTATCATAAGGCACATGCCCTCCCTGGTGAGTTATTCCTTGTTCACAATGAGAACCCTTAAATCTGCTCTCAGGAGGTTTCAGATACACAAAATAGCATTGCTAATATACAGTATATGTAGTATAACATACTCACCATGTTATACACTACATCCACAGACCTTATTTATCTTAGTTTTATGCTTTATTAGGGAAATGATAATTTATAAGATAGCTGTTGTCACATGAGTATAATTTCTTATTCTTCTGTGATATCTGCACCCCAGTCCCACTATCCATGTAGGTTCTCCTCCACCATTAGGCACCCAGTCCCCAATGCACCTTATTTATCTTATAATTGATAGTTCTTGCTTTTAATCACATACCCCCATCATCTCCTCACCCCTAGTCCTAACTCCTATCTTTGGCATCTACCTGTCTGTTTTTATATCTGTGATCCTGATTTTTTCAATTTATTTTAGATTTTTTATATAAGCAAGTTTAACCAATTTTTTTACTTTCTTCTATATGATTTACTTCAACCATACCATACCCCAAGGAACTCCATTCATAGTCTTGCAAATGTCAGGATTTCTTTCCTTTTTATGACTGAGTAATATTTCTCCCCGCTCTACCTTACAGAGACAATCGTTTATTGACAAAGCAGAGAAAAAAAAGAGAGGAAAATACACACTTTAGAGGCATGTAGACCTAAGAGAGGGCGAGGGTGAGGGAGAGGGAGAGGGAGACAGATACACAGAGAGGAGTTTCCCAGTCTTCTTACTTTTCTTTTTAATTTCCTTATTGGGGGATTAATGGTAATAGTCAATAGTAAAATATAATAATAATAATTTTTTTAAAACTTTTTTTTAAAATTTTAAAATTTATTTTATTTATTTATTCCCTTTTGTTGCCCTTGTTGTTTTATTGTTGTAGTTATTATTGTTGTTGTCGTTGTTGGATAGGACAGAGAGAAATGGAGAGAGGAGGGGAAGACAGAGAGGAGGAGAGAAAGATAGACACCTGCAGACCTGCTTCACCGCCTGTGAAGCGACTCCCCTGCAGGTGGGGAGCCGGGGTTCGAACCGGGATCCTTATGCCGGTAAAATATAATAATTATTACATGTGTAACATTTCTCAGTTTTCCACATTTCCATTCAGCCCCCACTAGGTCCTCCTCTGTTCCAGGACCTGAACCCTTCTCCACACCCAGAGTCTTTTACTTTGAGGCAGTACACCACGAGTAATATTCATTGTATCTGTGGGCAGACACTACTTGTCTTTGTCCATGTTTCTGCTGATGGCCACATGGATTGTTTCCACGTCTTGAGCATTGCAAATAATGCTGCAGTGAACATGGGTGCCTGTATCTCTTTGAGATAATACTTTTATTTCCTTCATGTGCAAACCTAGAAGAGGAATTGCCCAGTCATATGCTAGGTTTTTTTTTTTTTTTTTTAAGTTTCCATAGTGATTGGAGTAACTTTACTTATTTATATTTAATTCAAATCTTTTGGTTCTACTTTTCTTTATTAATAAAAACTAATTTTTGAATAGCTACTAAAGGCATGTAAATTATTCTATTGCTGGCAAAACTGATGTGCTTGGAAGTCATAAAAGAACTGAAAAAAACACTAAGATATTTGTAATATAGCTGTCTGTTTTAGATATATCATATGCATTATCAATCTATAAAACATTACTAATATGTAAACTGATCATTAATTACTAAATATCATATATTCTTATGTATTGACCTGCTGTTTTATTTTCTTTATTACTGTCATCATAAGAACATTTAAAAAGAAAGTAGAAGTCAGCCTGGTAACATGTGTTTATGTACTTACTCTAAGAATTAGATTTTTCTTTTTAGATGCAGTATGAAATATACTGAGGAAAATGGTGGTGGTGGTGGTGGTGGTGGTGGTGGTGGAGTGGTTGAAAAACTAGAGATCATGGATTCTCATGATCATAAATGACTCAGAATCATTCAGTGAACCTCTTAGAAATACAGCTCTTTATTGATGGCGTATTTTTCTATTAGAAAAGCTTATCAACTCTTGTTACCATCAAATTTTTAAAAAATTTTCTTATTATCTTTATTTATTTATTGGATAGAGACAGCCAGAAATTGAGAGGAAAGGGGGTGATAGGGAGAGAGAGACACCTGCAGTCCTGCTTCACCACTTGCAAAGCTTTCCCCTCTGCAGGCAGGGACCAGGGACTCAAACGTGTACACAGCCAGATATACCACCATCTGTCAGTCCTCACCCCAAATTTCTTTAGTGATAATTACTTATCTTAATCTGCACATCTTTTCCTGATTTTTTCCAACCCCCAGTTACCCTTGACTGCCAAACATGGGGTTGGGGCATCTTTAATTCCAGTCTCAGAATGATCCCTTAACTTAAAAACACTTTAGGTTTAGTTATCATTTGTGGGACTAATATTAAAAAAAGAAAAGAAAAGAAAAAATGAAAAATGAAACTTCTGCTCTCCTTACATTGTAATGTCTCCACTGTCTTAGTACTCTCTGGAACCATTTTTCATTCTTTTTATAATTTTGTTTGTAAGCTAATTCTTTAAAAGCTCTGCCAAAGGCAATGCTTACTATTCTCTCTGCTCTAATTCAACTTTCCACCCTCCTCTGAATCACTGGTTAGATATGAATCGTCTTTAAAATGAATTGTGAGACTTAATCAGTGTAATGTAGTGGAATAATGATGTGTTTCTGGAGATGCATTGTGCTCATTCCAGTGTATGAATGTTTATATCTGCAGAAGTTTGATGCCATTTTGTCATATTTCCAGGCTAATATAAATATATTTTATGTACCTGCTTACTTATTTCCTTTGAGACTTACTATTTTAGTTTTTATGGTCTATATATGAATATATACATCACACACATACATATATATGTACATTTGAAACACAATTTGGGTTTCATCTACATAAAGAAGGCATGTCATCTTCGCAAGAAAAATATTTAGTATACTTTCTCCACCCTTTTCTTTTTCCCTTTCCTTCCTTCCTTTCTTTCTTTCTTTCTTTCTTTCTTTCTTTCTTTCTTTCTTTCTTTCTTTCTTTCTGCCTTCCTTTCTTTTCTTTTTTTTTGCCTCCACAGTTATCACTGAGGCTTGGTGCTTCAAATTCACCGCTCCTAACGGCCATTTTCCCCCCATTTTGTTGTTATTAGATAGGACAGAGAGAAATGGAGAGAGGAGAGGAAGACAGAGAGGGGAAGAGAATGACGGACACCTGCAGACCTGCTTCACCACTTGTGAAGTGACCCCCTGCAGGTGGAGAGCTGGGGACTCGAACTGGAATTCTTATGCTGATCCTTGCTCTTCATGCCACGTGCGTTAGCCCAGCGCACTACTGCCTCCACCCTTTCTAATCCCTGCCTCCTAGAGTTTTTCCTCATGCACAGTGGTAGAAAAGGATCTTCATTGGAGGTGAGAGTGTTTTCAGGCACTTATCATGAGGAGATGAGAAATAGGATTCATGTGTCAGCAACGGTTCCACTATTATCACTCCAATAAAGTGGATTCCCCCCTTTTTAATAGTTTATTTATTTATTTATTTATTCCCTTTTGTTGCCCTTGTTTTATTGTTGTAGTTATTATTGCTGTTGTTATTGATGTCATCGTTGTTGGATAGGACAGAGAGAAATGGAGAGAGGAAGGGAAGACAAAGAGGGGGAGAGAAAGATAGACACCTGCAGACCTCCTTCACCGCTTGTGAAGTGACTCCCCTGTAGGTGGGGAGCCGGGGGCTCGAACCGGGCTCCTTAGCCAGTCCTTGTGCCTTGCGCCATGTGCATTTAACCAGCTGCGCTACCGCCAGACTCCCCAATAAATTGATTTTAAGGATAAAAGTACAGTAAGTACTGAATTGAAATTTCCTTGGGACGAAGGTTCAAGGCTGTACTGTTGGTCCCCGTATGATTTGTTACCTTCAGTTGAGGTTCATATAATTGTGAAACAGACCTTTCCTCCCTCAAAGTATTCCAGCACTGACATTCGGGGGCAGTCTCCACACAGACCCCTCTGCCTGAGCGCTTTCCTGCCTGTGCCCTATTTTTCACTGCTACTAGGGTTCTCCCTTAAATTGATGCTCTCTGTCAGTCTCATTTTGATCACTCTTCCCACTTCTTATTCTTCTGCTGTCAGTCCTAGATATACAACAAGGTTCTTTTACACATTGTCCTTTCTTTCTGGAGTTTTCTTTACTTAATATTTCCATGACAATCATATTGACTTTTACACATCCACTTCCTTCCCGGAAGGCAGTTTTGGGCATGTTTTCTTGCCCCATCCCAAGTAGATGTCACTGAATTTTCTCCCAATGGACAATCTATTTTCACTTGTGCTCTTATAGATCTATGTTTTCCATCTTTTCCTTGTTTCATAAGTAAAAGTCAAGCAACCTTCCTCTCCTTCAGTTTTGTCTCTTTTGCCTGGCGTCTCACACACACACACACTCTCTCTCTCTCTCTCTCTCTCTCTCTCTCTCTCTCGTCGACTAATATTCTTCCCTGGTCATTCCTTGTTTGTAATTGCCATCCCACCTCTTCTGTATATCTTGTGTGAAAATAATTGCTCATTTTCTCACCATAGTGAGAACTACTATCCACAGTTTTCAGCCCCCCCTTTCTGATAAATGTTACTATTTCTTCCATTGAAAAATTCAGATTGCATGCTCAGCTATTAAGAATGTTAAATTCACTGTCTTCACCTCATCTTGGATGGAACTTGAAGGAATCATGTTAAGTCAGATAAGCCAGAAAGAGGATGAATATGGAACAATTTCACTCATAGACAGAAGTTGAAATATAAGAACAGAAAGGAAAACACAAAGCAGAACTTAGACTGGGTTTGGTGTATGGCACCAAAGTAAAGGACTCGTGGTGGGGGGTGGGGGCTTTCAGGTTCTGGTGCATGACAGTGGAGCAAGACCTGGGGGTGAGTGTGTGTTGCAGTAAACTGAGAAATTTTACTAATGTACCAAGAACTGTATATATTGTATATACCATTAATCCCAATTTAAAAAATCACTACAATGTGCAACCTTACCCCACCCCCATCAGTGGTTTCCTCTGTCCCTCTAGCATTTCCAGAACAGCGTGAAGATCACTGGCTTTATTGCTACCTCAGATTTTAGTTCTCCTTCTCCTTCGTCTTTTTATTATTATTATTTACAATTTTTGTTTATAAAAAGGAAGCACTGACAAAACCATCGGATAAGAGGGGTATTATTTATTTATTTGATACAGAGAAATTGAGAGGGGAGAAAGTTAGAGAGGGGGAGAGACAGAGACACCTGCAGCCCTGCTTCACCACTCATGAAACTTTCCTCCTTCAGTTGGGGACCAGGGTCTTGAACCTGGGACCTTGCGCACTATAATGTGTGAGCTTAAACAGCTGCACCACCACCTGCCTCCTTAGTTATTCCATTCACTCTTTCCATTGCTTCAAGAGAAACTTCTCTAAAACATCTCACATTATTTCTTTTGTTTGTATTTTGTCTGTGAGGCACCTCACCTGTGGGCTGTTTGGGAGCTGTCTTCTTCACATGTGTACCTCTCGTACCTGGCATGGTGCTAGATAACGTGGGATGGTTCACAATAATGAGGGAATTTTCCTCCATTGCCTCTCTCCTTCTTTCCAGTGACTTTGCTTCTTTACTCATCAGGAGTGCCTGTTTCTCTGTTACTCATACACTCCCAGCTACCAGATACAACCCAAATCTTAACTTCTTTATCCAGAAAATGTCCTGAGTCTCAGCAGCCTTTGTCAGTTTCGATTTCTTGGATTCTGTTTTTTTTTTTTTTTCTAATTTCTTTATTGGGGGATTAATGGTTTACATTCTGTGGTAAAATATAATAGTTTGTATATGCATAAAAATTTCCCATTTTTCCACAGAACAATTCAACCTCCTCTAGGTCCTCCTCTGCCATCATGTTCCAGGACCTGAACCCCCCTACCCCCACTCTAGAGTCTTTTACTTTGGTGTCTTTCTTGGATTTTAAAGCAACTAATTGTTATAAAGAACTATATTTTGCACAGTTTTTTTTCACTTGCTCGTGTATCTTCTGACTAATAATTCTAGCACAAAAATGAAAATCCATAAAGGGTTGCAAAGGTGCTTCCTTATCCTGGAGAACATGCTTTGCCTGGTCATAATATATATATATCTTATAATTTGGGTTTCTATGTTATCCAGAGGTTATAATTTGAAGTTTAGGCTTTAGTATAGTTGTGTGTCAAGACAGATTTGCCTTTGTTTCTCAACACATTGTAGGCTGAACAATAAATCTTTGTTTTATTGTGTCTTCTGAAACTAAAATTGGTGTTGAGTCAGCTCAGAGCCTGCAAATCAAACAGAAGTCTTTGGCAAAGTGCACACAATGAATTAAAAGTAGTAGGTGTGATGTTTACTGTGCATTGTGTTTAGGTTTTTGTTGGGAGTGGGATTATAAAGCTTTGTATCCTCCTATTAATATCCTGCCCATCCAGTATTCTTTCTGTGTGTTTTGTATTCCCTGTGTATTCTTTAGTACGTATCTTTCATTTGTTAATATCAGAAAATGTTTTATGTGAGAGAGCAGCTTTCCAAGAAGAAATCTAAAGGATGATTAGAACAAGTAGTTTGTTTCTTTAAAAACAAGGTTCAGGACTCATGTTACCAAGTGATTACTCCTTTTAAAATCTTATTTGTTATTAATAGTATGTTAAAAGAGTGTAAGACTACAGCATGGAGTGGGTGTGGTATGGACCTATATACCGATTATTCTTATCAGACCTGAAAACATTTTGTTTATTATTATTATTATTATTGTTTCACTGCTTTGTGCCATCTCCCAATTTATCAAAAACTGACTCACTTTGGGTAAACTGAAATGATCTCTGTTTGGAATAAGGGATAAAGACCTTCCACATTCCTTATAGGAAGACTTTTTCTCCAGGACATCTGTACCATTGAATTTTATATTTTTGATGTTGTTGTGGAGGAAAAGTGGATACTGTGTCTTTAATGGAAAGTGAAAGGTTATCTTTCTCTGGCCTTTGTGTGTATGTGCTGATGTGGATGTAGGCAGCCAGACAGGCAATGTGTGCAGAGAGACTAGGGAACCGGCTGTGGATCGATAGAAGTGGTGTGAAGTGAATTAATGCCAGGCAGCCCGTCTGTCTGTCATAAGGATTGTGGGGAATGTGGGGAAGGGTGGTCAGTCACTGCCGAGATCTGCTTCCAAGAAATTCAAGTCTCCTGCCTGAAACAGACCCGAGGCACCCACAGCCTTCCTTCCTTATCGTGAAATTTTACTTTGTTCAAAGTAAACATGCACATCAAGGTTTCGTTGTTGGCGTGCTTTGATTGGACCGCTGGAAATCCAGTTAGCAAGAAACTGATGAAATAAAAACACCCGCTCTTCTTTGAGATCCATTTTTCAATCTCAGTGGAAATCTATATCACTATGGGAATGAGACGCATAATTTCTGCTAATATTTATAAGTACTCGTATATGTTTTTCTTTCTGAGTCCAAACAATATCGTTTATCACTTCTATCTCGTCTTCAATAAGGTAATAAAATTATAATGGACTCAAATGGTTTTATATTCCAGTATTGGCTTCACTGTATTTTAAATGCTACTCTATTAAAGTTGAGTATTTAATTTTTGATTATTAAGTTGACATATCACATAACACAGAAGTCTTCTTAGCTCATATTATTTGTCACTGCTCAGCTATCATTAAGCCATAAGAAAAGTATTTATAAAAGGCAATTCACAAGCTTTTGGAAGATACATTTTAGAATAATGTACCAGATTTTACTAGTGGTGAGAGGCAAATACAATTTGTTTAATTGATTTTGAAAACAGTATTTCCATTTAAAAATACTTTCTAAAGTGGGTAGAATAAACAAAAACAAAAGATTTTTTTTAAGTTTAAATTGCCAGCAATGAACAGTGAGCGAAGTGCCTAGAATCCTCGTGGTGTCAAGATCTAATAGTCTTTCCTGAACTCCCCCCCCCCCTATTCTGTTGTTATGACATTCCCCTCCCCACTCCCCCTTCACTATCTTGTGCAAACTTGCTATTGCTTATTTTTTGCTCTGGTCTGCTTTTTTTTCTCTCTCTTCTTCCTAATTCACCTTACAGACCAACTTGTGGTACATAGTGTCTGGCATAGTATGCATTTGTGTGTGTGTGCAAAGTCTGGACCCAGGGAAAGGTTTTTGTTGTTGTTGTTGTTGTTTTATTTTGTTTTTGTTGTTTTCCCTTTCTTGGTCCTTTTGTTGACCTTTTTTTGGTCTCTCTTTACACACTCTATGACATTATAATCTCTGTATCAGACATCTATATTATGTATCACTCTCCCAGCTACAGTTACTATTATGTCCTGATATATATAAATAACAAAAACTGACCACAGAATTGAAGGTGTTTAGTTTTATTCAAGATGTACTTATTTGAACCTCGGAGAAAGGCCAGCTATGTTTTGGATACTTAGAAAGTAAATAATTCTTTTTCTTTTCTTTTCTTTTTAACCTGAGCACTGCTCAGCTTTGGCTTATGGTGGTGCTAGGGATTATTAAACCTGGGATTTTGGAATCTCAGGCATGAGAGTCTCTTTGCATAACCATTATGCTATCTACCCCTGCCCTAATTCTTCTTAGTTTTTATAACATAGTTTGATGATAGGGTGATGACATAAGTATGTGGTATACTTATAGGTATACTTTTTTATTAGTAATTTAATAATGGTCAATAAGATTGTGGGATAAGAGGGTACAATTCCCCCACCAGAGTTCTACATTCCATCCCTTCCATTGGAGGCTTTCCTATTCTTTATCTCTCTGGGAGTATGGACCAAAGATATTTATGGGGTGCAGAAGGTAGAAGGTCTGGTTTTTGTAATTGCGACCTGGGCATTGGCAGGTTGATTCATACCCCCAGCCTGTTTCTATCTTTCCCTAATGGGGTAGGGCTCTGGGGATGTGGGGTTCCAGGACACATTGGTGAGGTCTGCCCAGGGAAGTCAGTTTGGCGTCATGGTATCATCTAAAACTTGGAGGCTGAAAAGCATCAAAATATAAATCAGAACAAATTGTTTAATAATCAGGAACCTAAAGGTAAAAATAGAGCAGGTGAGATTTGGGGTCGAAAGGAGCTAGGAAGCCTATATTAGGAATATTCCAAGGAGCCCATGACTTTACTAATTTTGCCTGAGTTGGAGAGCTAACATGTAGGTGGGCTGAAAGTATTGTCTGCGAAGATGGTGTCAGAGTTGGGAATAGGATTAGAAAGCTGGATCAGGGCAGAGAGTAGCTCTCAAATGTAGGTATACTTTTATCAAGTAGGTAGGGAAATGGGGCATGTAGTGAACTGAAAACATAGCCATGGCTATCAAATGTGCAAGATACTGAGCCTTCCAGAGAACTCTTTTCTAAGAGGAACCTTTCTTAATTTTCTCAGGAATATTTCATCATCTTTTTAAAAAAATTTTTAAAAAATATTTATTTTATTTATTTATTCCCCCCTTTTGTTGCCCTTGTTGTTTTATTGTTGTAGTTATTATTGTTGTGGTCGTTGTTGGATAGGACAGAGAGAAATGGAGAGAGGAGGGGAAGACAGAGAGGAGGAGAGAAAGATAGACACCTGCAGACCTGCTTCACCGCCTGTGAAGCGACTCCCCTGCAGGTGGGGAGCCGGGGTTCGAACCGGGATCCTTATGCCGGTCCTTGTGCTTTGCGCCACCTGCGCTTAACCTGCTGTGCTACAGCCCGACTCCCCATCATCTTTTTGATAGGGGATAATAATGATGAAGTGATACTTAGTGATACTTGAGCTTTAGAAAATTTAGATTTTTTTTAATACCAGGAAGAATGTAAAATTATTTTTGCTAGTCTTTGTATTTCATTGAAAATGGCTTTCTAAGGCTAGGGAGATAGCATAATGGTTATGCAAAAAGACTTCCATGACTGAGGCACCAAAAAGTCTCAGGATTAATCTCTAGCAACACCAAACATCATAATAACTGAGCAGTGCTCTGGTCAAATTAAAGGCAAAACAGCATCACTTCTGATGTAGTCATCAATTTTCTTTAGTGACAATTATCCAGTACCTTCCATTGTACCTTTTAAAAAAGATTTATTCTTTTTTTTTTTTTATGAGAGGTACTGGGGCACTTTTTATCTTTGGCATTTGCCATGCTGAGAACCAAGCCTGAGAGACAGATTGCAGGCAGTTAAGCCTTGTGTTCCAACTCTGAGATATTTCTCCAGGGGTGTACACGTGTGTGTGTGTGTGTGTGTGTGTGTGTGTGTGTGCGTGTGTGTGTGTGCGTGTGCGTAGGGGAGTGAATTCAGAGACCTTCCTTAAGAACAATAACACTGAGTGACCTTTCTACCCCTCTCCCCCTTTTTAGTTCTCTATACTCTTAAAGGGGGGGGGGTGCAGCAGAGACAAACAAAAGAATGATGGAAGAACAAAAAGTACTCCACCATCCATGGTTTTTCCTTGGTTCCCTCCATGGATCTCCCTTGTAGTACTTGGCAGCAAACCCAAAAACCCAAGATCTCACTTATAAAAAAATCATGTGCTGAGGGAGTCGAGTGGGTTAAGAGAGCACAGCGAGTTAAGCGTACGTGGCGCAAAATGCAAGGACCAGCGTAAGGATCCTGGTTCTAGCCCCTGGCTCTCCAACTTGCAGGGGGGGATCGCTTCACAAGCGGTGAGGCAGGTCTGCAGGTGTCTCTCTTTCTCTCCCCCTCTCTGTCTTCCCTTCCTCTCTCCATTTCTCTCTGTCTTATCCAACAACAATAATATCAATGACGACAACATTAACAACAACAACGACAAAAACCAAGGACAACAAAAGGGAATAAGTAAATAAATAAAGAAAGAAAATAAAAATAAAATCATGTGCTGAACCCACTGAACCATCTACCTGCTTCTTTTTTTTAAAGTTAAATTTATATAGATAGACTTTACAATTTATGTTTAGTGAACTGACCCCTGCCAGTGTGTTCCTGTGCATTTTAAATAGTTGTGAATAGTCATGTACCCACTCCCAAATCAAGATACACATTAGTTTAGCTTTTCTAAAATATTAACTTATACTACTTTATAGTCAATCAGCTTAATATACCCCTGGTTTCTGGTGCCTCGATCTGATTTCCGTCTTAATGTTGTGCCTTTTACAGAATGTCTGCTATACACTCTATCAGCATATATAGTAAAGTCACATGGGAGAGAATACTGCAGTAGTTAGAAATAGCAAACAGCCCAGATACTCAGTTGCAGATAAATGGCTAAGAAACAGTTGTAGTATGTATATACACAATTGATTACTACTCAGCTGTAAGAAATGGTAACATCCTCTGCTTTGCCGCATCTTGGATGGAACTTGAGGGAAGCTGAAGGCTAAATATTGGATAACCTTACTTATAGGTGGAACTTTAGAAACAAGGAAAGAAGGGAAAAACACGTGGTGAAACCTGGAACAAATATATAGCCGGTGCAGCAGAGCCAAGGAAAATGGGTGGGTGGGTGGGGATTGTTAGGGGGGTGGGGGGAGAGGGAGGAACAGGTGGGAGGGAGTTGGGAGAGAGGTGGGGACCCAGTGCATGATAGTGGTAGAGGCCTTAAGTTAATGGAGATGCAGTGGTGGGCAGACCTCTGTCACAGGGAGATAAGAAATTGTATCTGGAGCCAGGGGGTGGTGCACCCACTTGAGAGCAGATTTTACTCATGTGCAATGACCTTGTTCTCCCTGCTCTCCACCTGCAGGGAGAACGCTTCACAAGTGGTGAAACAGGTCTGCAGGTGTCTGTCTTTCTCTCTTCCTTTCTATCACCCCCTCCCTTCTCAGTTTCTCTCTGTCTTATCAGTAAATATAAATAAAGCAAAGGTTAAAAAAAAAGTGCTGGCGCAGAGCCCCAGTGATAACCCTGGTTGGAATGAATGAATGGAAGGAAGGAAGGAAGGAAGGAAGGAAGGAAGGAAGGAAGGAAGGAAGATAGAGACTGTAACCATGTGAAAACATCTATCCTATAAATTATGATTTCCCTAGTAATTTATTTTTTATTTTTATTTTATTTTGCCTCCAGGGTTATTGCTGGGGCTTGGTAACTGCACTTGGTAACTGCACTGCTCCTGGAGGTTATTTTCCCCCTTTTGTTGCCCTTGTTGTTTATCATTGCTGCTGTTATTATTATTGTTGTTGTTATTGCTGTCATTGTTGTTGGATAGGACAGAGGATGGGAAGACAGAGAGGGAAGAGGGAGAGAAAGACACCTATAGACCTGTTTCACCCCCTGTGAAGCAACTCCCCTGCAGGTGGGGAGTCGGGGGCTCAAACTGGGATCCTTAAGCCTGTGCTTGTGCTTTGCGCCATGGTTGCTTAACCCTCTGTTCTACCACATGGCCCCCAGTAATTTACTTCTAAACAGATGATGAGTAAAAGAGAAAAACAAATCAGAAACAGCTTAGTTAGGATGGGGAATTTTACTTGTCTATCATTACTCATTTATGATGATAATGATGTCACCACTAGGGTAACTTAGGACTGTTTCATATAGAGGAAAACAGACACCTCTTATTCCTTCATTTGCAGGCAATCCTTGAAAATATTTAATAGTGATTTTTATAATAATTTGCTCTTTCCACCCTCGGTATCTCTCTTACCTTTCTGTCTTCCAATGGAGGAAAGAAATCTTAGGTATTTTATTTTATTATTATCTTTATTTATTAATTGCATAGAGACAGTCAGAAATTGAGAATAAAAGGGGAGATAGAGAGGAAGAAGACAGGGGTCCAGGTGGTGGTGATACACTTGGTTAAGCGCACACATTACAGTGCATAAGGACCCAGGTTCAAGCCCTTGGTCCCCACCTGCATGTGGAAAGTGCCATGAGTGGTGAAGCAGGGCTCTGACTCTCTCCCTGTCTATCATTCCCCTCCCCTCTCTTTTAATATATATATTAAAAGAAAGAGTGAGGAAGATAGACAAAGAGACCTGCAGCCCTGTTTCACCACTCATGGCGCTTTCTACTCACAAAGCTTTCCTCTTGCAGGTGGGGATTGGGGGCTCGAACCTGGGTCCTTGAGCATTATAATGTGCACTCAACCATGCGCGCCACCATCGGCCCTGAAATTTTAGGTATTTTATTACCATATCCAGTTTGACTTAAGTTAGGATTTTAACCGATGTTTTGAAAAATGAAAAAATATATATCTTGGCTGAGTTGAACTCAGAAACTCATGATGGCAAAAGTTGGATTTTACTGGGTTAGCTGTCTCCTGGCCCAGAAAAACAAACTTAAATAATTACAGCAAGACAATTACTTGTCATGCTTGATTGCTTTTTTTTTTTCTCTTTATTTGGATGTCAGTGGGTTACAGTGCAGTTGTTGACACATGACTACAATTTCCCATCTCTCTGTGATACATGTCTGTAGAATATTCTCACCCAATATTCTCACCCTCAATTTAGGTCTATTCCCTCCGCTTGTATCAGGACTCCAAGACCCTCTCCAGTTCCCACCCCTTTCTTTGCTTCCACAAGTCCTTTGCTTTGCTGCATACAATATACCCACACCATTCACATTTCATTTTGTGTCTTTCATTTCTGCCCTTGTTCCTTAAGTTCTACCTATGAGTGATGAAGCAGCACAGTTTGTAATAGCTCAAACACAGAAGCAACCCAGATGCCCAGTGACAGATGAGTGGCTTAGAAAGTTGTGGTATAGAAACACTATGGAATATCACTCAGCTGTTAAAAACAACTGTTTTCTAGCATATGCACAGAGTTGTGTACCTTCACCACAATTTTTTGTGAGCTAAGTATTTTTGTGTGTTTTCTTATTTTTTTCATTATTATTATTATTCAATAATGATCAACAAGATTATGGGATAAGAGGCGCACAATTCTGCCAAGTAGACATTTTTAATTCGATATTTACTTCACCAATTTTTCTTATTGTCAAGACTAGCCTTTGATCTCAAAGAAATTCTTGTTTCTTTTTCCGAAAGTTTCAAATTTTATGTTCATTCAGTAAGAATTGTTTAAGTTGGGAAGTCAGGCGTTAGCGCAGCGGGTTAAGCACACGGGGCGCAAAGCGCAACGACCGGCGTAAAGATCCCGGTTTGAGCCCCGGCTCCCCACCTGTAGGGGCATCGCTTCACAGGCATCGCTTCACAGGTGTCTGTCTTTCTCTCTCCCTTTTTGTCTTCCCCTCCTCCTACCTAACATCAATAACAACAATATCTACAACAACAACAAAAAAAGGGCAACAAAAGGGAAAATAAAAAATAAGGATTGTTTAAGTTAAATTGTATTGTTATTATTATTATTATCATTTTGCTGGGCCAGGGCCTCACACATGTGTGATTTCACTACTGCTGGGTCAGCATTTTCATTTAGCTAGAGATACTGCAACACCAGAGCTTCCTCTGATGCAGTAGCCTTCCCATGTGGCACACCTGGGCCAATAGCATGGCAAGATATACACCCTACCCAGTGAGTTGTGTCTCTGGTTCCTTGAGTTAATTGTTTTACAAGAGGTGAATGTATATATTCATTTGCCTGTGAATATCCAGATTCCGCTACCCCTTTGTTGAAGAAACCATCATTCATCCACTAAATTGTTTTGTCTCTCTGTCAAAAATTCTATCTGTGTGTATCTTTTCCTGGGCTCTCTATATTCTGTTCCCAGAACCTAAAACCACACAATCTTAATAATTTTTGTAAAGTCTTCAAATTGGGTAGACTGTTTTTTCCTGCCTTATCCTTTCTGTCTTCCAAAATTTCTGTTAGCCAGTCTTGTTTCTTTTACTGTCTATGTAATTTTAGAATACTTTTGTCTATATTCATGAAAAGTTATGCTGTAGTTTTGATTAGAATGGCATTAAACATGCGTGTCGATTTAGGGAGAACTGACTTTTTTTTTTTTGCCTCCAGGGTTATTGTTGGGGATTGGTGCCAACACTAAAAATCTACTGCTCCTGGTGGCCATTTTGTTCCCCCATTTTATTGTATAGGACAGAGAGAAATTGAGAGAGGAGTAGGAGATAGGGAGAGAGAAATACAGACACCTGCCGATCTGCTTCACTACGCAAAAAGCGCCCCGCAGGTGGCGAGCTGGGGGCTGGAACCCAAATCTTTGCATGGGTCTTTGTGCTTAGTACTATGTATGCTTGACAAGGTGTGCCATCACCTAGCTCCCTGAGAATTGATATATTTATTGTTGTTGACTATATTAATCACACAAACACATTGTAACTCATTATTTTTTAGACCTTAATTTTTTTCATTAGTATTTGATAGGTTTCAGATATAAGCCCTGTGTGCATATGTGTGTGTATTATATATTCAGAATTACATGTATTCATTTCATATTTTTGAAATCATTTTTAATTGTTTTCTTTTTAATGGAGGCCATGCATATTCATTTCCAGGATATAGAATGTAGCTGATTTGTTGTTGTTACTGGGGCTTCACTCCTATGAACCAGCTTTTCCAGATAGAAAAACAGAAATAGAGATAGACAGACAGACAGAGAGACCACAGTACTGAAGCTTCCCATAGTGAGATGTACTTCCTTGTGGTGTATCAGGGACTCAAACCTGGGGTTTTATGGTAAAGCAGGCACACTCCCACGTGTGTGGTCTCCTGGCCCCTGCTTTTTAATTTTAGAGTTTTGTTTGTTTGTTTTGTTTTTACTGTTGATTTAATATGGCTTACAAGATTGTAAGATTACTGGGGTATAGTTCCTGCTTTTTAAAGGTCCCCTCCCCTTTGTAGCCTTGATCAACTGGCTTGCTTATTACTAATTGTTGTCCATTCTCTGTTTTCTCATCTGGACTAACATTCTATCCTTAAATGGGGTGGCTTGCTTTAACTCATCTCAAACTGCACCATATTTTTCTTGTTGTATGAACTGGCTACACCTTCCTGCTCTGCTTAGAGTGCAGAGCAAGGACATCTGTGCTTTACTCCTGCTCACGGGCTAAAAGCATCCAGCCTTTAGCCATTACGTAAAAATTGGATGTAAAATTTTAGCTGATACTCTTTCTTTTTTAAAAAATTTCTTTATTGGGGAATTAATGTTTTACATTCAACAGTAAATACAATAGTTTGTACATGCATAGCATTTTCCAGTTTTCCATATAACAATACAACCCCCCCTACGTCCTCTGTCATCCTTCTTGGATCTGTATTGTCCCCACCCACCCACCCCAGATTCTTTTACTTTGGTGCAATATGCCAATTCCAGTTCAGGTTCTACTTGTATTTTCTTTTCTGATCTTGTTTTTCAACTTCTGCCTGAGAGTGAAACTGGTACTCTTTCTAATCATTCTTTGTTATAGGTTTGTTCTGTCAGAGAGAGAAGACACACAAGACATCAGATCATTGCTCTGTGGTACTAGGTGTTGAACCCTGAGACTCACACATATTAGTTTTGCATTCTACCACTGAACCACCTCCTTAATGGCCACAATAGATGGCTTTTTAAATTCATAAAGTTTTTTCTCCAGAAACATATTTAGCGGGTGGGCAGTAGCATAGCCCATAGAGCATACATGTTACGGTGCACAAGAACCCGAGTTCAAGCCCCCAGTCCCTACCTTCAGGAGGGAAGTGTCACAAGCAGTGAAGCAGTGCTGCAGGTGTCTTTCTTTCTCTGTCTCCCCTTTCTCATCTCAACTTCTCTGTCTCCATCCTAAATTAAGAAAATGAATATTTGAAAAATATGTTAAATTTGGTCTAATGTTTGATATGACCATTTTTCTTCTTTTTTGGATTCTATGGACTGATTTTTTTTTTTAATTTTTTATTTAAGAAAGGATTAATGAACAAAAACATAAGGTAGGAGGGGTACAACTCCACACAATTCCCACCACCCAATCTCCATAACCCACCCCCTCCCCTGATAGCTTTCCCATTCTCTAGCCCTCTGGGAGCATGGACCCAGGGTCATTGTGGGTTGCAGAAGGTGGAAGGTCTGGCTTCTGTACTTGCTTCCCCGCTGAACACGGGCGATGACTGGTCGGTATGGACTGATTTTTGACCATCCAATACTGCAACAGCCTTACTTGGTCATGCCATACCATCCTTTTCTCTTTTTTTTTTTTTTTTTTTTTATTTTCACTTCTCTCTTTCTTTTTCTCTCTTTTTATCATAGAGATAGACAGGCTTATGGAGAGTGGGAAAGAAATCACTGCATCTCGGGCCAGATGTTGGTGCACCTGGTTGAGAGCACGTGTTACAGCATGCAAGGACCCAGGTTTTAGTCCCCGGTCCCCACCTGCAGGAGGAAAGCTTCACAAGTAGTGAAGCAGTGTTGCAGGTGTCTCTCTGTCTCTCTCTCCCTCTCTATCACCCCCTCCCCTCTCAACTTCTGGCTGTCTCTATTCAATAAATAAATAAAGATTTAAAAAAAGAGGGGAAAAAAAAGGAAAGAAGGAACGAACGAACAGAGAAACTATTGCCTCAAAGCTTCTTTAATGAGGTGGAAGGCAGGGCTTGAACCTGCATTGCATGTGTAGCAAAGCAGCTCAATGTGCACCTGAGCTCTCTTGCTGCCTGACATATCTTTCGTTTAATATATTGTTGGATTCTGCTTGCTTCTATTTGGTTAGGATTTTTGATACTGTATCCACAAGAGATACTGATCTGCAGCTGTCTTTTTTTTTTTCTTTACTTTGCGTTTTCTTTTTTTCTGCTACAAGATAATTTTATAACTCATACTTTGTTTTAAGATGGATCAAAGAACCAGTTTCAATATTGCTACTTCTTGTTCTTTCAAGCTTGATTACTCTGAGATATAGAAGTTTTTCTCTTAAGGGCCCCGGCCATGAGTGTCCTCAGTTGGGCAGTTATTTGGCACAGCAATGACTGGTACAATTACCTGCACTACTTCATATTAAATATATTTTCCTTTTTCTCTGGTCATTTAAAAAAATTTTAAAGTGTAAGCAAGGAACAAGACTGATTTCAGATAATTATGCTTTGATTTAATAATCAAAACAATGATCTTTGAATTATTTTTTTTAATTTATTTTTTATTTAAGAAAGGATAAAATAACAAAACCATAGGATAGGAGGGGTACAACTCCACACAATTCCCACCACCTGATCTCCATATCCCATCCCCTCCCCTGATAGCTTTCCCATTCTCTATCCCTCTGGGAGCATGGACCCAGGCTCGTTGTGGGTTGCAGAAGGTGGAAGGTCTGGCTTCTGTAATTGCTTCCCCGCTGAACGTGAATGTTGACTGGTTGGTCCACACTCCCAGTCTGCCTCTCTCTTTCCCTAGTAGGGTGGGTCTCTGGGGAAGCTGAGCTCCAGGACATATTGGTGGGGTCTTCAGTCTAGGGAAGCCTGGCCGGCATCCTGATGGCATCTGGCACCTGGTGGCTGAAAAGAGAGTTAACATACAAAGCCAAACAAATTGTTGAGCAATCATGGGCGCAAAGGTTGGAATAGTGGAGAGGAAGTGTTAGGGAGGTACTCACTGCAAAGTCTAGTGTACTTCTGCTTTCAGGTATATATTTTGCACTAGTTTATGGATATGTGTGGACATATGTTCTCTCTCACAGAACCTGGTCTGTATCTAGGTTTTGGGACTTTGTTAGAAAGTGAACCACCAGGGATGGAATTAGAGAATACTATGAAAGGAAAGGTCTCACCCGAGTAATGAAGCTGAAGGGTTGTCATTCCACACCTGAAGTATCTGGACAGAGTCTGAGCTGAAGCATGTTGAGGTGGCAATCGTTGTATTGATTAGGTTGCGATCGGCAGATGCAATATTATTTGATATGGATTGGGAGAGGCATTTGGGAAAGTAGGCCCTATCCTAAGGTTCCAGGAAATATAGGCTCTGTAGTGGAGATGTGAGGTTCCTGCTGTCTTACGGTTCAAAAAGACAATGGATAGTTATTGTTATCATCACATTATTTGGTAATTGGGTTAACGTTGAAAAGTCCTTTTGTTAGGGTTTGCTGGATAGTACCCAGTATCTTGTATATAGCTGTTCCAACTTTGAATTATTTTTAAGCATCAAGATTTTTAAAGTGTGATACTTATCACTTCTGCTTTGTGATTATTTTACTGATAACTGCTGTTGATAAGTAATTAACGTAATGCTATTTTTCTAGCAACCTTTTTTTACTCAAGTTGTATCTTGAAAGCCCCAAGATAATAACAATACTTCTTAGGAATGACTTTGTCATTTTATATTCCTTGAAAACTATTGGCTTATTCCTGTTTTAATTTTTTTTTCGTGGTGGGGGGGTAGATTCTGAATAACAAAGTAGTATTCACTAAAATAGCACATCCTCTTCTACCCATGTAGATCACTGGGCTTTGGAAAGTGCCTGTTGGTAAGTTCTAGGTCTAATTCTGGATCATTCATGATGGTTAATTGTCTTCCTATGAAGAAGACTTTGGCAAATCTGAAGCAATTTCATTCTACTTCATATAGACATGTTTTAAATGAATGCATCTCAGTGGAAAATAAATCCTTGAATTCTGTAGTTCTGATTTTTAAATTCTTTTTTCTAGTTGCTATATATACAGTTCTTGAACTTCTTATTGAGAGTAGTTGGCTAGAACAGGTTGGGTGGCGGCACACTTGATTGAGTGCACATTACAATGTGCAAGGACCCAAGTTTGAGCCCCTGGTCCCCACCTGCAAATGGAAAGCTTTGCAACTGGTGAAGCAGTGCTGCAGGTGTCTCTCTCTCTCCCTCTCTATCATCCCCTTCCCTCTTTATTTCTGGCTTTTTCTATACAACAAAAAAAGATAAAAAAAAAAGAATATTTGACTAGAATTACCCTATCCAAAAGTGGAGAGAGGATATGAACAGACTGTTCACCAAAAGAAAAGATCCAAAAGGCTCACAAAACATGAAAAAAAAAAAATGCTCCAAGTCAACAAAGTTGAAGTGAACTATAATGAGTTTTAGTTGCTTATAAATAAAATCAAAGAATATCAAGTCTAATATTAATATATAGATATAAACATTAAGTGATATGTGTACATGAAGTGCCTGACACTGTAAAGATTTAATAAAAGCAATCCTCTACTGGGAAGATATCCCAAGGAATCAAACACACTCATCTAAAGAATGTCCTATGTTCATAGCATCACAGTTTATAGTAGCCAAAGCCTGGAAGCAACCCAGTTGTCCAACAACAGATGAGTGGCTGAGAAAGTTGTGGTCTATATACACAGTGAAATACGACTCAGCTATTAAGAATGAACAATTCACTCCCCCCCCCCCCATCTTGCATGGGTCCTGAAGGAATCATGCTGAGTGAGATAAGCTGGAAAGAGAGAGATGGATATAGGATGATCTCACTCATGGATAAAAGTTGAGAAATAAGAACACAAAGGGAAACACAAAGTAGAACTTGGACTGGGTTTACTGTATTGCACTAAAGTAAAGGACTGTGTTTCTGTGTGTATATGTGTGTGTGGGGGGGGGGTTGCTTTCAGATCCTGGTGCATGATTTGGAGGGGGTTAGGTTGTTTTACAGATATTTGAGAAATTTTACACATGTACCAACAACTATATTTACTGTAAACCATTAATCAAAAAAAAAAAAGAGACTACTTGGTTAGAAAGCTCAACTCCTCCAGTAAGTTCCAATGGTGAAAGACTAAAGAAAAAATATATATATGTGTGTGTAGGAAGATAATCACATGAATTTTGACATACTGCTAATAGTGTTCATTCCAGCCACTGCTAAATTAGAAACCATGTGGAGAGTTTAAACTGATAATGAAGTATCCCACCAGGTATGGAGAAATAGGTAGAGAGAAGACATTCATAGAAACTGTCAAGTTTTCAGGTGATTTGTGGTTGGAAGCTTTGGCTCCCACGATATATTTATTCACTCACCTGCTTTCCATTCGATTCCTTCACTGCGACACACTTCTGATCTCACATCTAACTTCTTCATGGACAGAGATAGTGTACTCTTCGAGGGCTTTATATTTTATTTCTGCGATGTAAACTCAGAGCACATTTCCCTCTCCCCATAATTTTTTTTCCCAGCCTCCAAAATGAAAATTAATATTAAAAAGAAATTTCTCAAAACATTATCTCTTCTTTCTGTGTAGCATAATTATGTCTAAGTCAGCTCATGTAACTATAACAGAAACATTGAAACTCATGTAACTATAACAAAAAAAAGATTGGTTTTTAATATTAGTTTATTTATTTATTCTCTTCAGATTAACACCGAGGGTAGGTGCCTACACTACACCATTGCTCCTGTGACCATTTTTTTCAGTATTATTACTATTTTTTTGGATAGGACAGAGAGAAATTGAGAAGGGAGGGCAAGATAGAGAGGGAGAAAGACACCTGCAGCCCTGCTTCACCACCTGTGAAGCGACCCCCTGGAAGTGGGGATAAAAATATTGTTTAGCTTAGAATCTATTCACCTTTTTTCCCAGTTCCTCCTTAAACATGAAACATTGAGTGTGCCTATGTACATACTAAGCCATCATACTGTGAAAGGCTTGCTCATTAATTTGTCTCTTTCTAATTTTTGTGAATATATTGTATTTTCTTTCAATGTACTGCATTTGTATCTGGCAAGTAAATTTAAAAACTCTAAGAAATTGGACCCTCCTTTCTTTTAGTTTTAATTTTTTTTTTTTCTCTTTTAGCTAACCCGTGACTCTTATTTGTTCTAGCTGGAGTTTCTGCAGAAGCCATGCAGACTATCAGCACTGCTCCAGATGCCTCAGGGCCAGAGGCCAAAGTTCAGGAGGAAGAGCATGACCTTGTAGATGATGACATCACAACTGGTGAGCACAGACGTCTTTAACATATCTGGGTGTGTTTTGTTCAATATTGGAAAATGCTTTTAGGTCATTTGTAGTGGGACTAAATATGTTGATGGAAAGGGTGGAAATTGTATTGATGGGTGTTTAGTTTATGAGACTCGTTAGTGTCCTATTTGATCTTGAAATGGAAAGAAGCGGAACTGCTTCTTTGGTCCAGGTTTGCGCATTGTTTCAGTAACAATGAACCTGCTAACAGTGCATTTGATTTTCTGAAGACCTTTGAATTCAGAGGCTGGGAGCTTTACTAAAACTTTGGAACATGTGGAAGAACTCACTTATTATGTTATGAAAGGTTTTGCAATTATAAGCTAAACTGAAGAGTACCGAAGTTGGCATGGCAATATAAGGAATACCAGGTTGAATAAGAAAGCTTGTTCTTTGCACCATGACTTCAGATCCTTCATTTTAAAGTTACTCACTTTGCTTACTGGACATTCACATCTGTATTATTTATCAAAAACCAGGCATAAGATAAAATTCATGTTCAGCCTATCTTTCTATATTTAAATATAATTTTAGTTACTGAATCTCTGAATGAATTCAGTTCACTTTCTTTCAATGCAGAGAATAAAAACAACCTATTATCAATATTTTCTTTAGCATAAAAATGCTGAACTTTTGTTTTTGAGGTGGGTGATTAAAATATGAAATCTGAACATATAAATCTATAATTACTTTGAATAAACAAAATATAGTACAGTCACCAATGACTTTAAAAGAAATATGTCTGGAAGATATCAGAAAAAAAAAGCTTTCAACAAAAATTAAAGGGAAGAAACAAAAAAAGTCGATCTTTAAAATATACCTTTGAAGCTCTGAGTGGCAGTTTCTTATCTGCTACCACCTGAATACCTTTAAATTTTTTTTAGTAGAAAGAATTTGAGGAAGCATAATACCCTTTCTTGAAATACTACACGTCAAGTCTATATTTGGCAAACCTATCACTTTAATCCACCTCTGGAAAAGAGTAGTTGACTCAGTTGAGGAACATCTACTTTTTAGAAAAGTGGGTTGATGGTGATCTCTTTACATGTTACTTTAAAAATTTTTTAACTGTATTATTAGTTCATTGATTTAATTTATTTTTAGCCTGTGAATTATTTCAGAACCTTTTTTGGAAGCTATTCACCCTTTCCAGTTAGGAAGTGTTTTAGTGTCCTTAAATAAATGATTTTATTTACATATTTTAAGCTAGTTAAAAAAAATTTTTTTTTTACATTTTCCATGTTGTTTTGTTAAGTTTTAAACCATGTAAATGTTAAAGTCTTTGCAGTCTACAAAAGTGGTTTGTAACTCACAGGGGAATAATTAGTTGCCTTCATAGTACTAAATGTATTTTACATAAAGGGCTGAATGCTTATTTTTTTGAGCTCTCAGGCATTACTGAATTACTACATTGGAATTTTGAATTTTGCTCTACCAGTGTCATGAATCAGCATGGTAACACATGACTATGTTTTAATCTTATCATTTAAAAAAAATCATGATACTTCAAAATGAAAATCTAGTTTGCAGATTTAGTTAATGCACATAAACTGTTTAAATCTGTAAGATGTGCAGTTAAACATTTGTGATGAATGGTTTTCACCGGTTGATTTATTCATTTCATGCCATGGTTACTAGAGGAAAGAATGTTCAATATCTTGGAATTTAAATAACTAAAAAAGGCTTCCTTAACATGTTGTCAAAGCGACTAGCTTGCTGCAGAACGTGGATCGTTCAGGTTACCTTTAGATTGTATGACTTGATTAAGATGTGGTATAGATTTTTGTGAGGGTTTAGAAGAAAATCATATTTCTTTTTATTGACCAGAATCCTATATAAATTGCATTATGAAAAAGATGGCAGATGCACAGAGAGAAACCTGTTTCAGACACAATAATCTTATTTTGGGATAACCAGCATTGTAAAGAACAAGTGTTTTCAAAGGAGAAACTGGCCAGTTTACCCATTCACTTTGGAAAATCAGATTTTGGTTTCAGTCGTTTAAAAAAAAAAGGCACTAGTGATATCTCCTCATAAAGTAAATAGAAATTCTGTCATGACAGGAGTATTTGCCTGTATTGTGAGTGGATTCTTACTTGGAAGCTGTTTTTAGTCTACTATGCTTAGGTGAATTAATTTTATTTTGGTGTTAAGATGGACCGTAATCTGCCATCTTACTTGATTAAACAATCAAAGATACAAATTGAAAATGGGAATTATAATATAGTGCTTTTACTTTAGATCATATATATTCATTTTTGAAATTTCTATTTTGGGTGAGATTGAAGGAGGTATGAATGTTGTCTTATGATCCTTAAATTTGAGGCTGGCAGTCTTTGTGAGTGTTTGCCTTGTAAAAAGAGTGCAGAAGCATGGATGAAGCTGTCTGTGTGTTGGCTATGATCAATTGGAACTAATTAAATTTATTTGAAATGAAGAGTCTTAACTGGAAGAGAACAGCTGGAAAAACTGGGAAGAAAAAATTGAGTCTTGATTGAGACAATTTAAACCTTCACCCTGTCACTTAAAAAATATGCTGCAGCTTCTTTCTCTATCTCTCTTTTTAAAGCTAATATCTATTGATCGGCTCTACAGAGTAATGCCACTGTGCCTTGGTCAACACACACACCAGCTTTTACTGTGCACTCTGTCTTCAGGTTCACCACATTCTTTCCTTTAGCTGCATGTTTTAAATTACCTGTCAATGCCATATTAGCCATTTCACAGATTAACATTTATATATACATATATATATATATATATCCTAAAAGCCATCCTATATGTTTAAAAAAATTGTACAGTATACTTGAGGTATGCACTTTTCTGTTTTAATGGAATAGTTTCAGGTTCTGTAGTATTCTGTATATTTAAGGACTTTTTTTTTTGCCATGATAGTATTATGTTTAAAGTATAAAAGGAATGACATTGAGTACTTGTTAAATTTATTATTTGAATCACCTAAAAATTACACCCAGTGTTTTTCTATGGATATTTTTAGTATTGCCATTTAAATTTTATGTAGATATGATCAATATTTTGTATGATGTTCTCTAATTTTCATTTTGATAGTGTTTATAATTATATAAATAAAATAAATTTATCTCAAATTGATACACATAGGAATAAAATTTGCTAAGTCCAATCTTAAAAAAAAGAGAGAACCTTTTAGATGACTGCTATGATACTTATTTTTTTTTATGTAATTTTCATTATAGAAATCTAAGGAACACTGAACATAGCCATACCCTAAATATTACGTTTTAAAACAGCTTTCTTCAAAGGCAACCTAAAAAGAAATTTAAAAGGTTTCTTATGCAATCTATGGATCTCTTTAAGAAAGAGACTCTATACTCTTTCGGGGTCTGTACTGCAGTGTTCTGGCTTTTGTTCAATATAGCAAGGACACAAACTGACCACATAACAATGGTAAAGGGTCAGAAGTCACTGACATTGTCAAAAAGCGACAGCTTGCTACTAGATCAGTGACACAGTTGACAGCCCAGCTACTTACAACAAAAGCAACAATGATATATGGATTCAGATGAGTGTGTTGATTGTATGTTTATAAGTAATATATATTTTTCATAAATAATATTTATTTTATATTTTTATATTTTATTTATTCCCTTTTTGTTGCCCTTATTGTTTTTGTTGTTGTTGTAGTTATTGTTGTTATTGATGTCGTCATTGTTGGATGGGACAGAGAGAAATGGAAAGAGGAGGGGAAGGCAGAGAGGAGGAAGAGAAAGATAGATACCTGCTGACCTGCTTCACCACCTGTGAAGTGAATCTCCTGCAGGTGGGAAGCCGGGGGGCTCGAACTGGATTCTTACGCTGGTCCTTGTGCTTTGTGCCACATGGGCATAACCCGCTGCGCTACCAATGACTCCCGATAAATATTATTTTTAAGAGTATAAGAAATGCTATGGGGAAAAGAAACATAGTAAAAGGAATATGAAAAGCAATATTAGTTGATTTCCTGTGTACAGTGAATTTAGCATGACTCTTCTATTTCTCTGTGAAGTGTTATGCTAGTGTTTTTCCTATAAACATATGGGGAAACAAGCTCAGTGAGGGTACTTGTTTATATAATTTTTATTTATAAAAAGGAAACACTGACAAGAACCATAGGATAAGAGGGGTACAACTCCACACAATTCCCACTACCAGAACTCCGTATACCATCCCCTCCCCTGGTAGCTTTTCCTATTCTTTTTTTTTTTTTTCTTTTCTTTTTTATTTAAGAAAAGATTAATTAACAAAACCATAGGGTAGGAGGGGTACAATTCCACACAATTCCCTATTCTTTAACACTCTGGGAGTATGGACCCAAGGTCATTGTGGGATGCAGAAGGTGGAAGGTCTGGTTTCTGTAGTTGCTTCCCTGCTGAACATGGGAGTTGACAGGTTGATCCATACTCTCAGCCTGCCTCTCTCTTTCCCTAGTGGGGCGGGGCTCTGGGGAAGCAAGGCTCCAGGACAC
Organism: Erinaceus europaeus; assembly: GCF_950295315.1. NCBI lineage: Eukaryota > Metazoa > Chordata > Mammalia > Eulipotyphla > Erinaceidae > Erinaceus > Erinaceus europaeus. Next base: position 71,940,765 of record NC_080176.1, read on the forward strand.
ATTGGTGGGGTCCTCTGCCCAGGGAAGTCTGCTTGGCATCATGGTAGCATCTGGAACCTGGTGGCTGAAAGAAGAGTTAATATAGAAAGCCAAACAAATTGTTGACTAATCATGGACCTAAAGGCTGGATTAATGCAGATGAAGATTTGGGGCTCTCATTTTGTAGATAGTTAGTAGTCCTATTTTAGGTATATTTCAAAGGACCCATGACTATACTGTCTTTTATTGATTTATTTATGTATTTATTTGTTTGTTTTTTGAGCCTGACATCTGATATGCAGGTGGACCCAAGTTATTGTCTGGCAAGGTGATGTCATGGCTGGAAAAAGGACCAGAAAGCTAGATCAGGGAAGAGAGTAGCTCCCAAATATGGGAAAGGTGTATAAATATTATTGACTGTAAATCCCATCGATTTGATCTGAAGCTAAACATCCACCCTCATCCTCAACCCAGAGATTTTTACTTTGATGCCCTACTCCAAACTCAGTTAAATCCTGCTTTGAGTTTCCCTTTCTATTCTTCTTTCTCAACTTCTGTTTATGAGTGGGATCATCCCATACTCATCTTTGTCTTTCTGACTTTGCTCACTTAACATAATTCCTTCTATCTCCATCCAAGATTAGTCAGAGAAGATAGTTTCATTGTTCTTAATAGCTGTGTAATATTCCATTGTGTATATATACCACAGCTTTCTTCGCCATTCATCTGTTGTTGGGCACCTGGGTTGATTCCAGGTTTTAGCTATTACGAATTGTGCTGCTATGAACGTAGGAGTACACATATCTTTTTGGTTGGGTGTTATGGAGTCCTTGGGTATATACCTAGGACTGGAATTACTGGGTCATATGGAAGTCCATATCTAGTCTTGTGAGAGTTCTCCAGACTGCTCTTCACAGAGGTTGGACTAATTTACATTCCCACCAGTAGTGCCAAAGGGTTCCTTTGTCCCCCAGCCTCTCTAGTATTTGTTGCTGCTGTCCTTTTTGATGTATGCCATTCTCGCAGGGGTGAGGTGGTATCTCAATGTTGTCTTTGTTTGCATTTCTCTGACAATCAGAGACCTGGAGCAATTTTTCCTGTTTGTTAGCCTTTTGGATCTCTTCAGTAGTGAATGTTCTGTTCATATCCTCTGCCCAGGGGTTTGTCAATTTTGTTTAATTTTTAAAGTACCAACATTTGGCTTCATTGATCTTTTGTTTGGTTCTCTTATTTTCAATGTTGTTTATTTCTGCTCTAATTTTAGTGATTTCACTCCATCTGGTTGCTTTAGGTTCCTTTTTTCCTCTTACTCTTAAGTCCTTAAGGCATGCAGTAAGGTTGTTTATTTGAGCTTTTTCTTGCTCTCTGATGTGTACTTGTATGGCTATGAGTTTCCCTCTCAGTACTGCTTTAGCTGTGTCCCAAATATTTTGGTAGCTTGTATCTTCATTTTCATTTGTTTCCAGGAACATTTGAATTTCGTGCTTGAGTGCCTCTCTGACCCAGTGGTTCTTAAGCAGCATGTTGCTGAGTTTTCACATTTTGTGACTTTTAGTAATATTCTGTTTGTATTTGAATGTTAACTTTACTCCACTGTTGTCTGAGAAGATATTTGAGGTGATTTCAATGTTCTTGAATTCTTTGATACTGTCTTTGTGGCCTAACATGTGGTCTATCCTTGAGGATGTGCTGTATGGATTTGAAAAGAATGTGTATTTCTGTTTTGGGGAGTGAAGAACTCTGAAAATGTCCAGGAGGTCTAGTCTGTCCATCTCTTTGTTTAATTCTCTTGTTTCTTTGTTGATTCTAGGCTTTGTTGATCTGTCTAAGTGTGAAAGTGGGGTGTTAAAGTCTCCTACTATTATTGTCTTGCTGTTGATGTATTTTTGTAGTTCTTTCAGTAGATGTTTGATATATTTAGATGGGCCCTCATTGGGAGCATACATGTTAATAATTATTAAATATTCTTGGTTGATTGATCCTCTAATAATTATTTAATGACCTTGCCTATCTTTTATTACTTTATTTAATTTAAAGTCTATTGTGACAGAGATGAGAATGGCTGTTCATGCCTTTTTTTGTGGTCCATTAGCCTGTAGGATAGTTTTCTATCCTTTCACTTTAAGTCTGTGTTTGTCTTGTTGTGTCAGGTGGGATTCTTGCAAGCAGCATATGGTTGAGTTGTGTTTTCTGATCCATCCTCCCACTCTGTGCCTTTTAATGGGTGAATTTAAGCCATTGACATTTATTGATATTATATATTTAAGGTATTGCAATGCAATTATTCAACAATTTTTTTATTTTCTCTGATATATGAGAAGTATTATGGTGATGTTCTCATTTATATGAGGTCTTTTAGAACCTCTTTCAGGGCAGGCTTGGTGATTGTTGCTTCCTTTAACTGTTGCCTGTCTGAGAAGGTTTTGATCCCTCCATCTAGTTTGAATGAAAGTCTAGCAGGACATATTATCCTTGGTTGAAACCCTTTTTCATTCAGGGCTTGATAGATATGTTGCCATTCTCTTCTGGCTTTTAGAGTTTGAGTGGAGAAGTCTGCTGAAAGATTTATGGGTTTTCTCCTGTATGTGACTTTTTGTTTTTCTCTTGCAGCCTTTAGGGTCCTTTCTTTATCCTTTTTTCTTTTCATTGTAACTATGATGTGTCTTGGTGTCTTCAGGTCTGAGTTGATTCTGTTTGGGACTCTCTGGGTCTCTTGAATCTTAATGTCCTTTCTGTTGTTTAGGTCTGAAAGTTTTCTTCTATTATTTCCTCTAGAATTTTTACTTCTCTTTTCTTTCTTCCTCTGGTAGGCCAATTGTATGAATGTCACTTCTTTTGAGATCATCCCATATGTCTCTTTTGTTTTTTTCAGTGTCTCTCAATCTCTTTTTGAGCTCTTTTACTTCTTTCTTAGTTTTCTTTAGCTCATCCTCTGTCTGGCTGATTCTGTTTTCTGCTTATGTTAATCTGCTTTGCCTTCCCTCAGCTTCTTTCTTCAGTTCAGTTATAGTATTAGCTTGTTCTGCTGATTGGTCTTTTAGCTCAGCTATTTCAGCTTCCAGTTTTCTGATTATCTCGAGGTATCTAGTATTTTCCTTGAGGGTCTTATCTGTTGTTTCCCTAATTCTGATATACTTTTCCTCCATAGTTGTCTTCATTTCTGTGATTATTAGGTTTACTGTTGCTTGCATACTTTTCTTATCTGTGACCACTTCTGACTGATTTGAAGTTTCTTCTGGGCTCCTGTTCTGATTTATTGTGGTAGCAATTTCATTTGCTCTTGATTTAACCTTTTTTTTATTGATGTGGTTTGTATTCTTCTGTTTTGTCATTCTTCAGTTGTTTTGAGTACAAGCCACGCTAAACTAAAATCTTTTCACAAATGCAGTCACAAACCTTAGAAAGTACAGCAATAGCAACTGAAGCAAAGACTGATGCACTTCAACCAATACCAGTTAGCCAAACAACACCTGCATTCCAAGGGAGAAAAAAAATAAAAGAAAAGGGAAAATATGAGAAGGGGGAAAAGACAAGCAATAATAGACAATTATGCAAATCTACTGTCCACTATAAATTCTACAGTTACTAAGAGTAGAAAGGAATGGAGAAAAAAGAGGGACAGAGAGAGAGAGAAAGTCCAATCTGAGTCAGATTTCTTCCACAAAATAATTCACAAACGAGTGTCAGTGAATTCACAAAGCAAAAGAAGGGTGGTTGGGGGGAACAGTGAAAGGAAAGAGGTGTTTTTTTGTTTTATTTTGTTTTGTTTTTTTAATTAGCTAGAAGGAGAGCATAATGAGGGTGGAGGGAAGAAGGAGGGGGAGAAAAACAAGTTTCTCTCACAATGAATAGCACACCCAGCTATCAGTGGAATTAGCAACAACAGTTAATTCTGTTCATCCTGAGGAGGAGGGGAAAGGGACACATATATAATAAAAGTAATAATAAAATTAAATAGAGTAAGAAATCCTAAAAGTCAGTCTGCAGCTTGGACCACTCCAGATTGGCTGCACACTGCTTGGTCCCCTTCCTAAACAAAACAAAGCATAAACAACCAATTAATATATATATATATATATATATATATATATATATATATATATATATATATTAATATATATATCCATCCTCCAGCTAGTCTTTCCCAGGCAGTGCTAAGGCCTTGATGGTCAGCTATTCTGTCACTCAAATAGAGCTTCAGCCACCTTCAACAAGAAGAAGAAAAGAAAAAAAGGCTTGTAATGACACCCCACTGCTGCTGGGTTAGGAATCTTGGTAAGGAAAGTATCTCCACAGGAAGCCTGCTAGGAGCAGCTGGCCAGCCTGTGGGGGCTGATTTTGGGATGATGGGACAGGGTGAATTCAGAAATAGCCAAGCTAAAGATCCTCCTTTCCTTTGTCCTTTTGACCTGTGTTTGCCAGCCCAAGAGTGGGCTATAGGACTCTTTTTTGGTGTCACCCTGACCACCCCTTAGTCTCCCTTACCACAGATGCTCAGAAATCCTTCTCTCCCTAGAGCTGTTTTTTTTTTTTTTTTTTCTGGAGCTCACACAAGGTGTTGTCTCCAAGTTGCTATCTTAGCTCTGCCCTGCAAGGGTACTCTTGTAGGTCCACATACTTAGTAAGTGATAGATCTAGACTCAAAATGAGTTCTGCTTAATTCAAAGCTTATGTGTGGTCTTAAGCACCACTCCACACTACCTGAAACTCATTGAACTTTGTCAGATTTTAATTTTCTTTTGAAGCATGAAATGACGTCACACTTCACCGTTACTATTTGTGATTCACGCTTAAATCTGATATTTGCTGACTATCAAATCAGCTATTTGTTATTTTAAATTTAGAGCAAGGAATTATCCCCTTTAGGAAAATCATGATCCCATGTTTTTCCTTTAAATTTTCATTGTCCACAGAGTCCATTAGGACTACTTAGCAGAAGAATGCAACTGTAAGTAGTGTTCATAATTAAAGATATCTATTTCAAAGGATAGACTTGTGATTCTGGCTAGCTTTTTGTAGTCATCAGTATAAAACTAATGCCTTGCTATCTATTTAGTATATTAAAGTCAACATCTCTAGAATATTAAGACAGAGCCACAAGAGACAATAGATCTCTAGTCTGGGACTAAATATTGATTTTTGTGTTTCACCATTTACTAAAATATCCATAAAATGTTTATATATTTGATTTGACTGCAAGAAAATTCATCCTATTAAGTACAGGTGATTTCAAACAACATTTGAGGTGTTGCATTCAGCAACTGAATGACTTTTTGTTGTTGTTGTTGTAGGCAGAGGCTTTATAAGTACTAGAATGAGACTTCAGCTTTGCATATTATCTTTTTCTCATTCTTTAATTTATAATTCATAATATAAAAGGTGGTTTACATGAAAGTTCAGACATATACTCTAAATAATTAGTATTTTTTTGATATCAGAATATTACCTGCTATAAAATGAGTCCACTTAATTTTTTTATTTGGGTAATTATAAATTACTGAAGTTGTATCTTATTTGTGGTGCAATTTTCACTAAGACAAATGCTAAGAAAAATATATGTGGACTTCATAATTTTCTGAGTTAATCATATTATTTGAAATAAATTTCTCATTTTTTTAATTTGGGAAAAGATTAAATTTTTTTCTTTTTGGTGTTTAACATCTAGTATTAGTTATATGTTGAATATTAAGTAGATTGTTTCTAAATATGTTATTTGAGATTTTCTGACATGCATGTGAAAATATAAGGGTTTGGGGTCATGTGGTGGTGCACTTGGTTGAGTGCACCAAATACAGTGTGCAAGGACCTAGGTTCAGATCCCTGGTCCCCAACTCCAGGGGTAAAGGGAGGCGAGAATCTTCCACAAGTGGTGAAGTAGTGCTATAGTGTCTCTGTCTCTCCTTCCCTTCTCAATCTCTCTCTGTCCAAAAATCAGTAAATAAAATAAAATGTTAAAAAAAGAAAGAAAGGGGAGTCGGGCTGTAGAGCAGAGGGTTAAGCGCAGGTGGCGCAAAGCACAAGGACCGGCATAAGGATCCCGGTTCGAGCCCCGGCTCCCCACCTGCAGGGGAGTTGCTTCACAGGCGGTGAAGCATGTCTGCAGGTGTCTATCTTTCTCTCCTCCTCTCTGTCTTCCCCTCCTCTCTCCATTTCTCTCTGTCCTATCCAACAACGACAACAACAATAATAACTACAACAATAAAAAACAAGGGCAACAAAGGGAATAAATAAATAAAATAAATATTAAAAAAAAAAGAAATAAAGAAAATGTAGGGACTGAAAGATAATTCACCCAGTGAGACACATATCTTACCATACACACAACCCCAGGTTTGCGCCCTGGCACTATACAAGAGCATCACAGCATCAGTGGAGCTTCACGGGTGGTGGAACATTGCTGTCTGTCTATCTGACATAAGAAGAATGAAAAAAAAAAATGCCCTTGGAGCACAGAAATTATGTATCTGAAAGGTCCTGTCACCACCTACACACACACACACACACACACACACACACACACACACACACACACACACACACGAGATCTGTGTTTTTCTGTAGGATCTCTTTACTTTTAATTGACACTTAATTGCTAATGACTCTCAAGTCTGTATCCAATTTAGGCTATTTAAAAAATGTTTGTTAAATTATTATTATCTTTATTTATTGGATATAGACAGCCAGAAATTGAGAGGGAAGAGGGAGAGAGAGGGGAAGAGAGACAGACACCTACAGCCCTGCTGCACCACTTTTAAAGCTTTCCCCACTGCAGGTGGGCACTGGGGGCTTGAACCTAGGTTCTTGCAAACTGTAATATGAGCACTTAACCAGTTGTGCCACTACTTGGCCCCCGTTATTTATTTTCTCAAATTAGTATGTCCCCCTGCCTGAATGCCCTTGTAGCCACCTGTCTGCGCCGCAGAGGAGAGGAGAGAGAGGAGATCCGGAACGGAGAGGGAACACAAATCTTTATTTGCGCGGGCACCTCAGAGTTCGGTGAGAGTGCCGTGGTTCGGGCCACATGGAGCTAGCAAAATGGTTGCCTCCCAATACACACAGCAATTCTCCTTGGTCTGCAGGTGAAGGGGCTAAGAGAGCGAGGGGCGGAAGAAGGGCTTTTATGGGAGAAAGTCGGGTGATTGGTTAGGAAACAAGGCACTCAGGGATAGGGTCACAGCTCTGGCGGGAATGGGAAGGGGGAGGAGTAAACAAGGCACTCTGGGATTATAGTATCTACTCTCCCGGGGAATTGACAATGCCCTGAGGGGACAACATGGTGGATGTGACCGCATCTGCACAATTTCCCAGCAGCCACCTAAACACCGTGTCAAAAGCATCTTCACTTTCCTCCCTATAAAACAAATACCTTGACAAAGCTCTCAAGGCTTCTTTAAAGCCTGAACCCCATCTCAGCTGCTACAGAGATGCTGAACTTTGTTTCTCGAGAACATCCTGTTTTTCACATGTGGCCTTCCCTCTTACTGGTCCCTCTCATCACTCCTACACATGTGACGAAGTCCTGAAGAAACCCTTCAAACTTAGTTTAACTGTTAGCATGTCCTGAAACCCTTATGGACTTCCCCCAGCCCCACCCCACAGGATCTCCCAATTCATTAGTGGTGCCTTTGTGATGCTGTAAAAGGACCATTCCACCTTCTCTCTGTGAGTCAACTGTGGGCATGTGACTATCACCTCCCTTTTTGTGTTTTTAGTATTGGAATAACACCTTTTACTTTACATTTCTCAGCAAGTGTCTACTAAGCACATGAATACAGGAAATAAATTAGGAAGTCAGTAGAGAAAATAGCGCTCATTCGTGCACTGTGTACCTTCCTAAGCATCATGCTGAAACAACTAGCATGTTATGTGTTGCACACATGGAATTTGCATATAAAGGTACAATTGCATCTATATACACATTTATATATATATTTCAGTTTGTTTGTATTTTTTTCTTGTAGAACTATACTTCATTTCAAGCTTTTTTTTTTTTTTTTTTCTTTTTTTCCTTTCTGTGTGTGTGTCCTTCCTCACCCTGGTGGCCGTGACAACTCATTTCTAAGCTCAGCTCTGTCAATGAAAATCAAAATCCCCTGTGGCTTTCTGGAAGCCAGAGATAGCTGTGTAGAAGATGTTTAAGAGATCCCTTTGGGGCATGCCGACCCCATGCAGGATAGATAATTTAGGTGGGTCTGTTTGGTGGGGAGAGATGGGATAGTGGGGGGCTGCTCTGGGAAGGGGAGAAATAGAGTTTTTCCAGGAGGAATGCCATTTAAACATGTACTCTGAAAAATGAGAATGTGGAAGCATGTTGTGTGGTAGTATCCACAGTGTTTCTGCCAAATTCCTCTGGGTGTCTATAATAAGTTATTTGGTACTAAAGGAAATACGTTTAAAATTATTATTGCTATTTATTGGATAGAGACAGCCAGAAATTGAGAGAGTAGAGAAAGAGAAAGTGTGACTCTGGTAGCACTGCTTCACCACTCGCAAAGCTTTCCCCTTGCAGGTGGGAACCAGGGGCTCCAACCTGGGTCCTTACAGACTGTAACATGTGTGCTCAACGAGGTGTACCACCACCCACCTGGCTCCTCAAAACAAACAAACAAATTTTTTTTTTAGTTATCTTTATTTATTTGATAGAGACAGCCAGAAACAGAGAGGAAGGGTGAGCTAGAGAGGGATCAAGTCAGCAATGCCTCACAGCTAGCAAAGCTTCCCCCTGCAGGTGGAGACTGAGGGCTTGAACCCAGGTTCTTGCACATTTCATCACCACCCAGCTGCCCAAAGGAAATATGTTTTTAACTGTTGAAAATAGCATGTTGTGCACTTACATTTAATATTTAAATTTATGTTTAAAGGACTGGCTTGGGATAACTTGCCTTAGAAATAAAAGAAAGAGGGAGTCGGGCAGTAGCGCAGTGGGTTAAGTGCACGTGGCGCAAAGCACAAGGACCAGTGTAAGGATCCCGGTTGGAGCCCCCCGGCTCCCCACCTGCAGGGGAGCTGCTTCACAGGCGGTGAAGCAGGTCTGCAGGTGTCTTATCTTTCTCTCCCCCCCTCTGTTTTCCCCTCCTCTGTCCATTTCTCTCTGTCCTATCCAACAACGACAACAACAATATCAACAACAATAAAACAACAAGGGCAACAAAAGGGAATAAATAAATAAATATTAAAAAAAAGAAAGAAATGAAAGAAAAAAGAGGTAAGGGGAAGGACCTAAGATGGTGAACAAATACCATTTGAATGTCTAATTTCTCTTAAAATTTTTTTGGACTTTTGTAAATGATGACTCATCTTGATTCTGAAGTGTGTTGGCCAAGAAAAGTGTTTGTGTCTTTATCAGCTGTTAACATTTACTTGGAAGCCTTCACAATATATCCCAGCAGTTGCACTTCTGTGCTATATACATATTCATATATAAATATACAAATACAACTTGCACATAATTTTTTTGCAACTCATTGCTCAAATAAAGAGAAGTTGAAGTCATCTTAGCAAACTCATATATATGAATATATTTTAAAATTAGAGACTTTGAGACAGGCAGTGGCCACAGAGTAAAGCGCAGACAGTGCGAAGCTCAAGGATCCCAGTTTGAGTCCTGGCTCCCCACCTGCGGGCGGGGACAGGCGGGGGTTGTCACTTCCTAAGCAGTGAAGCAGGTCTGCAGGTGTCTCTCTGTCTCTCTCCCTCTTTATCTTCCCCTCTCTTATCAATTTCTTTCTGTCCTATGTAATAAAACTGAGGGGGAAAAATGGCATCCAGGAGCAGTGGCACTGATCTCCAGCAGTAATGGGGGGAGGGGAGGAAGGGAGAAAAATTAAAAAATAAAACTCAGAGATTTTTAAATCGTAAATCACAAATCGCAAGAATTTATTGAGTCCCTTATGTGTGTCAGGTTATACTCTAGACTGTTTTTAATGATTCATTACCATCAGTCTTCGTGCTTCCTTTCTTTTTGCAAGAGAAATAAAGGAGACACAAAATGGTTAAGTGGCTTTCCACATAAAGCTCACATCACAGATAGGAAGTGACAGAGTCAGGATTTGAATCCAGGTCATTTGTCCCTGGATCTTGTACTCTTAAGCAGAAGTAATTTGTTCTAAACCAGGTCACTTAAAAATCTTAGAAAAAAGAGACATTAACATATTCTTGTGATATATAGCCATGTACTTTGTGTGATATAAAACTTATTTTTTGATGTTTCATATAGTATGAAGAAATACCGAAAGTGTAAAAAAAGAATTCCTGCTTTGTTAAAAAAAAAAAAGATACTTAACATAGGAATTTAATTCTATCTCTTTTCTTGATAAAAATTGAATTATTTTATATTCTCGTAAAAACCAGAGATAAATATAGCAGCACAAATGCAATATTGGATCACAAAGGCTTAAGGTTTGATTTTTTTTTTTTATTTAATAGTACATGTGATTTTTAGACTAAGTAGGACAAAATAAATATTTAGATGAGATCATAGACACTGTTCAAAGTAAATGAAAGCCTTCCGTGTAAGTGAATAACCTTCAGTTTGGCCTTTTGTGAGCCCTGTAATACTATCTCACAGATAACAATGAATTGCATTAACTTGTGGCACACTATTATATATCTGTATATTACATGAATTGACCTTATAATTGATATCAAACTCATATGACCAGAAGTTGTAATTCACAAAAGTAATGACAACAATGTCTCATAATTCACAGACTTTATGTCAGACCTGTGAATGATTACTTTTACTGTTATAACCATGCCAAACAGAGAGAGAGAAGAATTTCAAATGAATGTGTTGTTTTGAAGAATTCTCCTGGATACTTTATGGTGATTTTTAATATGTAAAAATATATTAAATTGAATAGCATCATCACATCATTACATTTCCCCATGATTTTGTGGTTAAAATTAACTGCCACGCACAAAGATTTTTCTTCCTAATTTGAAAATTTATATCACAAATGGAGATTAACAGTTATTATTTGAAGTGAAGGTAATCATGAACTTGAATGTATTTTCCTAATTTTAGTTATAAATTGGATAACAATCAAGTGAGAATACTTATTCATATTTTAAGTAACCATATATAAATGTGGGTGGAGTAGATGAAATAAATTTAATTGAAAAAGATTCAGAGAAACCAGACTGGCTGTGCTGTGTTAATTTTTTCAAATGCATACATATTAAAAATTTTTATTATTGATTCAATAATTATTAAGAACATCATAAGATAACAGGTGTACAATTTCACAGTTCTCACCCCCAGAGTTCCGTGAAATGCATATATTTTAATGTCATTGCTATGATCTAAAAGAAGTGTATTTAATTTATTTCAACAAAAGCAATAATATGCACCTTGTAGCTTTTCTTTTTAAAAACATTTTATTTATCATTGGATAGAGGCAGAGAGAAATTAAGAGGGGAGGAGGAAAAATAAGATTAGAAAGGAAAACATAAAGTAGAACTTAGATTAGAGTTGGTGCATTGCACCAAGTAAAAGACTCTGTAGTGGGGGGAGGGGTCAGGTCCTGGAACATGATGGCAGAGGAGGACCTAGTGGGAGTAGTATAGTTATGTGGAGAACTGAGAAATGTTACACATGTACAAACTCTAGCATATCTTACTATTAATTGTAAACCACTAATCCTTCCAACAAAGAAAGAAAATATGGATTACTACATATAAATTTAGATAGATAATTATCAAAATAATAGTTAACCCACATCTGTGATCTTGGGAGAACTACTGCAGTTTCAAGTGGAGGGAATGGGGACGCAGAACTCTGGTGGTGGGAGTCGGGTGGTAGCGCAGCAGGTTAAGTGCAGGTGGCGCAAAGCACAAAGACTGTAGTTAGGATCCCGGTTTGAGCCCCCAGCTCCCCACCTGAAGGGGAGTTGCTTCACAAGCGGTGAAGCAGCTCTGCAGGTGTCTATCTTTCTCTCCCCTTCTCTGTCTTCCCTTCCTCTCTCCATTTCTCTCTGTCCTATCCAACAACGACGACAATAATAACTACAACAATAAAACAAAAAGGGCAACAAAAGGGAATAAATAAAAAAAATATTTTTTAAAAATGTAGCGAGCATAATGGTTATGTAAAGAAACTCTCATGCTTGAGACTCCAGAGTACCAGGTTCAATCCCCCACCCTACCATAAACCAGAGCTGAGCAGTGCTCTAGTTAAAAATAAATAAATAAATAAATAAAAGAAAGTATCTTCAATGATCTTTTATCAAGAGGAACTAGAGGAGGACGTTCTTCACTAAAATAATGGAGCAAACGGTGAAAAAAGCCAAGGTTCAGCAACCTATCTTGAAAAGTCTAACTTGCAAACCCCACTTCACAAATAAATAAAGATAATTTTTTTCTAGATAAAAAAAAATTATAGGGGCTGGGTGGTGGTGCACATGATTGAGCCAGGCTCAATGAGCCAGGCCCCAGGTTTGAGCCCTCTCCCCAGTCTCCACCTGTAGAGGAAAAGCATTGCAAGTGGTGAAGCAATGTTGCAAGTGTTTCTGTCCCTCTCTATCTTCCTCTTCCCTCTCGATTTATAACTGTCTCTAGCCAATAAAATGCATAAATAAATAAATAAATAAACTCCATTTCAACAGTTGGCCAACTTTTAGAATCATAAATGACCTCTGGCACTTAGCTATCCTGAGGGTGAGCATTCTGGAAGACACACATTTGTGTTTCCACAACAGCTCACTCTCATAGAAAGAGTCTCAGTCATTGATTGGATTCATTTTGCTAAGGCTTTTTTCAAATATGTTGAACTACTGGTTTCTTGGAAAAGTAATGACACTTTTTTACATAGAAAAATATGTCATGGAGAGTCAGGCGTTAGCGCAGCGTGTTAAGCACACATGGTGCAAAGTGAAAGGACCGGCAGAAGGATCCCGGTTCGAGCCCCTGGCTCTCCACCTGCAGGGGAGTCGATTCACAGGCGGTGAAACAGGTCTGCAGGTGTCTATCTTTCTCTCCCCCTCTATGTCTTCCCCTTCTCTCTCCATTTCTCTCTGTCCTAACAGTGACGACATCTTTAACAACAATAATAACTACAACAACAATAAAAAGACAACAAGGGCAACAAAAGGGGAAGTAAATAAATAAAATTAAAAAAAAAAGAAAAAGAAAAAAATAAAAATTTATCATGGCTTTTCTAACAACCCATTATGTTCTAGATAACTGGCAAGATACACCTGCCTCACTTCCAAGACCGGGCTTGATAATGAGTTGTTGGGAAGGTCATGATGCATTTTTCCATAGAAAAATACGTCATGAGGGCTGGGTAGTGGCACACCTGGTTGAGCGCACGTTATAGTGCGCAAGGACCCAAATTCAAGCCTTCGGTCCCCACCTGCAGGAGGAGAACTTTGCAAGTGGTGAAGCAGGGCTCCAGGTGTCTCTCTGTCTCTCTTCCTCTCTACTCCCCATCCCCCCGATTTCTGGCTGTCTCTAAATAGATAAATAAAGATAATTTAACAAAAAAAAATGTCGTGACTTTTTCAGCAACCCAGTAGATTTTCCCAATTTGATGAGAATTAGGAGGTACATTTTGAATAGACCTTGATGGAATCATATTAAGTGAGATGCACCATAAAGGGAAGGATGACTATGGGATGATCTCACTCATGGTTAGAACTTAAGAAACAAGAACAGAAATGTGGAAACACAAAGTCAAACTTGGTTTGGTTTGGCGTATTGCATCAAAGCAAAGGAGTCTTTAGAAAGTGGGCAGGGAGAGAGGGGGAGAGGGATAGAGGGGGGCTTTCAGGTTCTGATACATGATGATGGAAAAGGACCTGAGCTGGGGGTGAGAGTGTTTTTCAGACAACTATCATGGCAAGATGGGAAATTGTTGTCATGTGCCAGTAACTATAATGTAAACCATTAACCTCCCAATAAATAGAAACCATTAATAAAAAGGAGAATTGGGAGGTGAGGAATTGAAACATATAAAGCTATGTCACATCAACAAGCAATGGCTGACTTGAAGGGAGAGTTAAGTTGAATTTTAAAAGTTGCCATGATTGATAGCATATATATTGAACTGTAAATAGGAAGTATTTTATCATTAAAATATAAATGCCTATTATGATTTTATTTTAGTAGGAAAAGTGATGTAATAGCCCAAGGTCTAGAGTTCATTCTCTGGAAACTGCACTAAAAAAAAAAAATGAACCATGATAAAATATATTGGAAGGTTGAGGAAGAAGGCAGAAGATATACGTGTGTGTGTGTGTGTGTGTGTGTGTGTGTGTGTTGCACATGTGAGGGAGAATTCAATTTTCATTAACCCTAGTGGGAACTCATAAGTCTAAAGATAAGATAAATCAAAAACTGAAAAATTAGAAAGCAGCAACATAGGATCTTATAAAAGAGCCAAGAGTGATTGTTTTGTGGAATGGAAAATGGGGCTGCATCTGAGGGGCTGCTACTTTTGTGTTCTAATACCTAACTATTTGACTCTTTACCAAATACAGGTTTTAATAAAGTGAAAGACCAAGTGTAGAAAAGCTTTAAAATGTAGAACAAGGAGCATATAAATAAAAAGGATCATGAAAGTGACATAAAACAAAGTCACCAAGTCCCAATCAAAATGAGTTGACATTGAGCAGACTGTTTTGCCTACCCGCTCTCCCATTCATTCTTTCTGTCTTCTAAAGAAGGGAAGAAAGGCCAAGAAGAGAGAGGAAGAGAGATCAACTATGGTGTGAACCAATATAGAATGGAAAGAGTGAGAGGAGCAGTTAGTGTGAGTAAGACAGTGAAGGGAACTTAAAGATTTTAAGGTACTTTCCCCTCTGTGGTCTAAGTTAAGTGCGTCCAAAGATTATAAAAACTTGCTTGCAGTCATGACAGAATCACTCTGGATTAATTTTGAAAAACAAACAAAAAATAAAAACCTGATGGATGAAAATAAAATTCTGTAGGGGGCAAAAGGCTTTATTTTTTAAGTGGGGATAAATTGGATCCAAGGAGCTCTAACACTGGATAGTGTACTATTCAGATTTGCAAAAAATCCCCAGTAGGTTTTCAATGTAATTTGTGAGCCCTTAGGAGAAAAAAAAAAAAGTGAGAATCAGTACATATGCCTGTGCCTTGAGCCTTCCCACACACTTGAAGTTTATCCAGTATGTCAGTTGTGTTTATTTTCTTACCATCCATTTACCTAAAATAATTTTGATATTTTGGTGTAAAATTTATATGATTCATCACAAAATGACATTTATGCTGCTCAGTGGGTTTCCGGTGTTTTCAGCTCACAGTGGAATGAACCGTTCTCCTGTTTATGGAAAGCTATCACTCATGATAAACTTGGAGTTTTTTAGAATTTGGTTTGACATTTCATTTTCCTGTCAGTACTTGCACACATCTCAGCAATACCACGTCAGATGCAGCAGGACAGTAAATAAGCATGTCATTTTTTAAAAATTTTATTTATTTGCCTCCAGGGTTATCACTGGAGCTCAGTGCCTGCACTATGAATCCACTGCTCCCGGAGGCCATTTTTTCCCATTTTGTTGTCCTTGTTGTAGTTGTTATTGTTGTCATTGATGTTGTTGTTGGACAGGACAGAGAGTAATTGAGAGAGGAGAGGAGACAGAGAGGAGAAGAGAAAGATAGACACCTGCAGACCTGATTCACTGCTTGCAAAGCAACCCCCTGCAGGTGGGGAGCCTGGGCTCAAACAGAGTTCCTTAAGCTGGTCCTTGTGCTTAGTTAGCACCATGTGTGTTTAACCTGCTGCGCTACCACCCAACCCCCTGTCATCTAACTATGGAGTTACATCTTATTGCTGAGTTCTTTTTGGTTTTGTTTAGGAGTAAGTCACAGATCTCTGCCCACACTTAAGGTGGGGAGTGGCACAGGGTGTGACTCATTCAGGATCACCGTCAGGTGCAGTCACTGAACCTGTGGAGCTGCCGGGTTTACTGCATGTACTTCCATCCTTGCCATGTTTTGGTGTGTGTGTGTGTGGGGGATTATTTCTGTGTTCTCTTTCTTGTTCTTAAGAAGTTTCTCATATGATGCAAGAGCCTCCCCCCTCCCCCCGCCAGTTGTCGGTATCTATTCCAGTGTGTCAGTGATGTTCCTTAGACTCTTGGCACACAGAACTGACCATAGTGTCACTAACAGACTGCTGCAACTCTTTTTTAAAGGTGGCTTGATTTAGTTATTGCATCTGAGAGAGTCTCATGTGCAATAGTGATGCATGTGCATTCTGGTACCTGCAGCACTGGGACTGAAACTGGGAGCCTCAAGCAGGAAAGTCTGGTGTTCAAACACTTGAGTTATTTTGCTGCTTAGACTAGTAAAAATGTAATTGGTCTCCTGCTTTCCTTATCTGGATACTGTAACTCTTACATTGAGTCAGTTTTCTTTGGATGACATTCCACTAGTTTTGACTTTTACTAGATATGGAAACCAACCTCAACTGTTGGTTTTTACATGAAATGCTCTTGATTCAAATTTCCCTGGGTTTAGAGACCGGTCTGGATGTTTGTATCTTACTGGTTTCAGCCCATAATTCAGAAGCTTTTATTTGCCATCCATGTGGATTAGTTATCCTTCAAGCTTTATGCCCTCCATGAATATGAAGAACAAGCCTGTCTTCTCATAAACTATTTGTAGACCAAACCCAGATGTGACTCCTGCAGCATGTAGCTGGGATGCTTCCCCACCCACCCTCCACCTCTGACTTAACTCTAAAGGTTCAGTTGCAACACAGCACAAACCACTGCTTTTGCAATTTTCACCCAACTCAGATTTTCTACCTTGTTTCTAATATTCCAAAAGACCCTTAGATGCCTTGCTAAAAATTAGAATACATTGCATTTATGTACAGTATAGATTTAAGATAATAAGTTTTATATTTGTGGTGTTGAGTCTAACATATATGAGTCTAAAAATGGTTTTAAATCATTCCTGGTATGCATTGAGTTTCAGTGATATTGGAGATATATTCCCAACAGTGGTAATCATCCTCAAGATTGTCAGGGGTTACCTTAAGCAATATTTACTAGATTATTGCTATATGCTAGATATAACCTACTGTAGCATTGTGAAAACACTTCTATTCCAGGTTTTGCCTATATTGTGAGTTTCAACGTCTTCACTGGTGATGTGTTTATAAAAATATGTAAACACTAGATTTGCTTGTTTTAAAATGTTGACCGTATGTTCCTATGATTCTTTAAAGTTTTTTTTAATTTTTAAAATTCATTTTTATTTTATTGTATGTACACAGAAGAAACTGAGAGGAAAATGGGAGACAGAGAGACACTTTTGAGTACTGCTTTGCCACTCATGAAGCTTTCCCCCTGTAGGTGGGGACTGAGGACTTGAACCCAAGTCCTTGTGCATGGTGTTCCTATGATTTTAAAATTGCAAAAGGTATAGTAAAACAGTTAGATATAAGATTATTCCTGTCACTTTAAAAAAAACTTAGTTTGGCATAGAAAAATAACCCAAATTTCTGTGCTATTAATGCCATTATTTGTGTACATTTAGGTATTTTGCTTTTGAGTTTTTATTATTCATGAAGTAGGTAAGGGGTCTTATATATTTGTAAATGTACTGTATACTTTGCTGAGAATGTTTTTCAGTGTGCGGACATAATTTAAAAAAAAATCTTCTGTTTAATTTTAAAGACAAGAAGTAAATGTGAAGACTCATGCAAAGCTTTGTGTAGTCCTATACAAAGTAGTCAACTTACTTGAACATCTTAGCAACTACAACTAAGGCTAATAGACTCCTTTATTCACTTCAAAACCGGCTGTTTTTGAACTAAAAGCAACAGGTGCAGTAACAGTACTTTTCCTCTCATCTCTGGCCCAAAGTCACCTACATTTTGATGGAGAGTGAAAATGCAGAACAAATGGAACCATCTGCCACTTGCAACCAGCCAGCCTCTAACCACTGCTGGGGACAATGACTTGCTACAGGAGTCTCTTCCTGGACAGAGCTCCTGCTGGGTCTCATTTCACAGGGTGGGGGCAGATCCTGTCAGCACACATTTTGGGATGTGATTCCCTCACCCACCAATCTCACAGAGATCAAAGGGGCTTTTAATTTGCTTTTCCTCTTTGCAAAACCATCCATATAGGCCGCAGTCACTATTGTATAGGAAGCAAACGTGTCTTTTTTTGAACTCTGAAATAAACGTATTCAATAGCTTCTTCAAATGTTGTCTATAACACATTTTATTTTTTTTGCAGCTCCCTTGATCTTTTATGAAATTGTAAATAAAAGGAGATAGTATGGACAGAGAGATTATTTTCTTTTAGGTGACTGGTGCTCTATAATGATTTTCATTTATTTTTAAGAAGCCTGTCAGATAAAACCCAAGAGGATGGTTTAGTCCATTTGTCAATGAGAAATTTTAAGCCAACATGTAACTTCAAATTATAATAATTTAAATATCATCTCCTGAGACTATTTTTTATAGGCATTCTAGTAGTATATTTTTGTTGTTGTTTGTGTACTTTTTCTTGATTTCTTTTATGTAGTTTAACAAAAACTTCACTAAGTCTCTTCTGTCACTTGTCAAAGGAGACTGCTTACAGCTGCCACACAACAAACTCGCATAAACAACTTGTCCTTTGTCAGGTTTATGAGCTGACATCTGCTTGAATGACAGATGTCAGAGCAGTTAAGACACAATTTAATTTAAGGGTGTTAATCTAAAAGAGGATCGCATTTTTAATCATTTGTATTTTAAAAACAAATGTGGCTGTTGCTATTAATACAGTTTGACTCCATGGTGAAGACTCATGAGCACCATTCACTATTTTGATCAAGCTTTTTATGGGCATGACTTGTAAAGAGATCCAAAGTTAGTCATTGTGACCATTTTGTGAGCCATTGTCGCCGGTCAGAAAGGAAATCTATTGATTAGCCATGGCTGACATTTCAAAATGGCCGGGTAGAAAAAAATGTTATTGGATTTATTAATGTTTCTCATCAACTGTAATCACCAAGAAATTTAAGTAAAAATGTCACAAGCTGAATCTGTTTAACAATTTGCTTTTATTAAAATTTAAACAAGTTTTGTTGCCTCTAATTTTGATTAGGATGTTAAAAATACCACTTTATCAAGTGACTACTAATAAACCCAAGAAATTTTATAAGAAAAATAAGTTTAAAAAAAGTAGCTTAGAAATTAGGTTTAATTATTAACAGATTTGATTTTTATTTAGATGAACTTCTTGTAACAGAGTTACATTTTAAAATGAACAGTTTGACTTCTTAAGAATAGAAAGACTGGTGTGACTGTAATCGATGTGAAAAACTAAAAACAAAGCACATTTCTATCCAGGCAAAAATCTCAGAGAAATATTTAAATTTTTTCATCTTAACAGCCAGCATTATAAACAGACATAAGGCTGTTTATCTGGAAAGCACTATGTTATAATGACGATTATTAACTATGAAAGAAACCCCATCTTTGTGTGACTTATTTTAAAGAATTCAGTAGGCACTCAGCACAGGAATAGATGCTGAAATTTCTGTATTGCTGCAGCTTCATTTTGCTTCTGTTTTCTTCCTTGCGCCTGATATTATATTCTCTGATTCTTACATTCTGGCTCGTTTCATTCTAAAACAGGCTTTGCTATTAAGAGGATGTTAAAGCCCAGATTCTTTGCTGCTTATTGACCAATATGGACTGATCACATCAAACTGGGCCTTTGGTCTTTGAATGGTTGATCAGACGGTGTGCAGAATTTAAGCATGGCTTTTCTTTGACATTTTTGGATGTTTGCTGATAAGAGTATGATCCTGAGAATTTTAACTTCTGAAGTTATACCTACATTCTTCTAAACTTCTATCCAGCAAATTTATTTATTTTGATTCCTGGGCATACCTAGCATTTTGTCTATCAGAAAGCCTTTTTTTTTTTTTTTTTTAAATTTCACTCATTCAATTACTTAGCATTAATTTTAGTTTGGGCACCTGTAGACAAAATTAGAAAATATGAAGCACAGGTTTTTGCTTTAAAGTCAAACACAGATTCTTGTGATATTTCTATATTATTCTCTATCTTAAGCAACTTGGGCTTGACTCAAAATATCACATGAGATATTTTCCGTATTCATTTTGTAGAACAACATGTTAGGCATGAATGTCAGTTCAGAGTTTGAAATGTGACTTTATTTCCTTTCAAATTTATGTTTTTGTAATGTGATACAAGGGTAAGAGGAAAAGCTAGAGCTGTATAAATCATGAGACTTTCAATTACTTTCATGCAAAGAGTTCACGTCGCTTATTTTAAGGCCTGTAAGCTTTCTCTGTTATTGGCACACATTAAAAAAAACCTCAACTCATTGATCATTCCCTGCCTTGTTTATGCTCTGCTTATTCACCAAAGCTAAAGGTACCAAGACCCAGTTTAATTCAACATAAATTATTTTTGCTCTGGGAATTTTCAGACATACGCAAAATTGGAATAATAAATGGAATGTCCATTTACTAATTATCTACTTTAACAGTTGTCAATGTATAGTCAGCCTTGTTTCTTGTTTCATCTATTCTCACTTCTACTGGATGATTTCATTATTTTAAATGATTTTTAAAAATTGGTTTAAAGGCTGGAAGTATGGATTGACCTGCCAATGTCCATGACCAGTGGAGAAGCAATTACAGAAATCAGAACTCCTACCTTCTGCACCCCCAGAAAGAATTTTCGTCCATATTCCCAGAGGGATAAACAGTAGGGAAGTTTCCAATGGAGGAGATGGGACACGGGACTCTGGTGGTGGTCACTGTATAAAATTACATCCCTATTATCTTACCATATTACAAATCAATATTAAATCACAAATAAAAATTTTAAAAATGGTTCAGTATTGGATTGTAGTTTTCTAAGATTTTTTAGGGTATAGTTTCATATCTGTTGTGTGTGTTTGTAAAGTACAGCTGATAGTATCTGCCGCCAGAGTTCTTACGCAAACACAGAAAATGACAACCTATTTTGAAAACTATAAATCATAGAGGTTACATATGGTAACTGTGCATAGGATGGGACTGTTCACCCTTCTCTACCCTTCCCTTCCCTATCCACCTGATAACCACCATAGTTTTCACAGTTTAAGTCCCAGTTTGAAACTGGCTCTAAATCTTTGTAAGAATTATGGTGGTTGTTGTTGAGAGGAGAGACGCACAGAACTTTGGCAGTGTGTATAAGGTAGAACTATAGCCTGTAGTCTTACAGTCTTGTAAGGGTATTGATTTCAAAGAGTTCTTACTCCCTTTCCATTTTTATATCTCTGTCACTTTTGTTCACTCACAAGCTTCTTTTCTTCTTCTTCTTTTTTTTCTTTCTTTGCCTCTAGGGTTATTGCCAGGCCTCGGTGCCTGCACGAATTCACTGCTCCTGGAGGCCATTTTTTCCCTTTTGTTAGGCTGGTTGTTTTTCCATTGTTGTGGTTATTATTATCATTTTTATTAATGCCGTTGTTGTTGGACAGGACAGAGAGAAATGGAGAGAGGAGGGGAAGACAGAGAGAGGGAAAGAAAGATAGACACCTGCAGACCTGTTTCACTGCCTGTGAAGCGACTCCCCTGCAGGTGGGGAGCCGGGGGCTCAAACCGGGATCCTTACACCGGTCCTTGCGCTTTGCGCCATGTGCGCTTAACCCGCTGCGCTACCGCTCGACCCCCTCTTTTCTTCTTTTTTTTTTGACAGGACTTTACTGAAGCTTCATGCCTGCACTGTTCCATTGCTTCTGTTTTAATAACTTCACACATGTTTACTAATTTAATGAAAAGCAATACTAGTTCCTATCTATTGTGTTTCTCTAGTATTTTAAACTAGATGATTTATTTATTTATTGCCACAAATGTTATCTCTGGGGCTCTGTGTCTGCACAACAAATCCACCACTCCAGGCAGTCATTTTTTTCCCCTTTCATTTCTTCTTCTCCTCTTCCTCCCCCTCCTCCTTTGTTTTATTTTTTTTTACTAGTGATTCAGTATTGATCTACAAGATTGTAAGACAACAAGAGTGCAATTCCACACAGTTCCCACCACCAGAGTTCTGCATTTCATCCCCTCCATTGGGAACTTCTCTGTTGTTTATATCTCTGGGAGTATGGTCCAAAAATTTTTGGGGGTGCAGAAGGTGGGAGTTCTGGCTTCTATAATTGCTTCTTCACTGGACACAATCACCAGCAGGTCGATCCGTAACCCCAGCCTGTTTCCATCTTTGTGCAGTGGGGTAGGTTTCCGGAGAGGTGAGGTTCTAGGAAGCATTGGTGATGTCATCTGCCCAGGGAAGTCAGGATAAAATAATAGCAGCATCTGGAACTTCGTGGCCACATCTCTGGAAGTCCTTTCTTCTATTTATTTGATAGGAAAGACAAAAAAAAAAAAAAAACTCAGAAGAGAGTTAAAAAGGGAGAAAGAAAGGGAGGAACCGGTTTCACCCCTTGTGAAGCTTCCTCCTGCAGGTGGGGGCCAGGGGCTTTAACCTGGGTCCTTGAATATGCTAACATGTTTGTGTTAAACTGGGTGTGCCATCTCCTAGCTTCTAGCTTATATCTTTAATTCTGAATATATATATTTAAACTCAAACTCATGGCAGTCATTACTCAAGTACTCATGTATAGTGCCCAGAACATCATCCCTACGGAGAAAGAATTTGGGGAGGCTAGGTGATGGCCCATTCTGTAGAGTGGACCTCATAATACAGTGGACCTGGGCTTAAGCACCCAGCCACCAACCACATGGGAGAACCTGCATAATGTGGGAACATTCACAAGTGGTGGAGTGGTGCTGTGGTATCTCTCCCCTCCCCTCCCCTTCTCTTCCTCTCCCTTCTCTTCTCCTCTCCTCTCCTTTTCTCTCTTATCCTCCCCTCCCCTCCCCTCCCCTCCCCTCCCCTCCCCTCCCCTCCCCTCCCCTCCCCTCCCCTCCCCTCCCCTCCCCTCCCCTTCCCTTCCCTTCCCTTCCCTTCCCTTCCCTTCCCTTCCCTTCCCTTCCCTTCCCTTCCCTTCCCTTCCCTTCCCTTCCCTTCCATTCCCTTCCTTTCCCATTTTCCCCTCCTCTCCCCTCTCCTCTCTTCTCTCCTCTGTCTCTCCCATACCCTTCCCTTCCTTCCCATTTCCCCCTCTCCTTTCTCCCCTCCCCTCTTCTCCTTTCTTCTCTCCTTTCTCCTTTCTTCTCTCCCATTCCCTTCCCTTCCCATTTTCCCCTCCTCTCCTCTCTCCTTCTTTCTCCCTCTCCCTTTTCTTTACACTCTGGTTAGCAATTATATTTTTACTTATTTATTATTGTATAGAGCTAGAGAGAAATTGAGAGGGGAGAGGGAGCAGGAAAGAGGCAGAAAGACACCTGCAGCCCTGCTTCACCACTCATAAAGCTTGCCCCCTGCAGGTGGGGACTAGGGATTTGAACCTGGGTCCTTGCACACTGTGATGTGTGTGCTTAACCAGGTGCACCACCACTTGTTCCCCCCATTAAGAAAAGAGAGAAAGGCATCCACCAGGAGTAGCATTATCATGAAAGCTTGGAGCTCCAGCAACATTCTGGTGCCAAGAAAAGTAAACAAATAAAAAAATAATAATTGCAACGGACCCTTTCTCGTCACTATGAGTAGGGAAGCTAATATAGGTTCTCGTGTAGACATGCATCCTTATATAGCTGGGTAATCGAACTGCACAGCAATTACTTGCAGGCTCTGGCTAGTTAGTTGGATTTTAACTTGCAAGAAACCCTGGACTAGGAGTTACTTAAAACCCATCAATTTAATACTTCTGTCTAATAGGAAAGTATCCAAAGTATGTTTTTCCTAGTAAATAACAATTGCCATTTCCATGCTAATGTTATAAACCCATGCATTTTAATATTTCACTCAGATATCAAGAAGTTGATGTTAATATTTCCAGAACAACCCTTAAAGCATTATTTTTTTAAAAATGTTTTTGAATTATTTATTTATTTATTTATTTGATAGAGACAGCCAGAAATTGAGAGGGAAAGGGGCAATAGGGAAAGAGAAACATCTGCAGCCCTGCTTCACCACTCACAAAGCTTTCCCCCTACAGGTAGGGACCAGGGACTTGAACCCGAGTCCTTGCACATTTTAACATGTCCGCTCATCCAGGTGCACCACCGCCCGACCACAAAGCTTTATTTTCAATTCCAGTATCACTTTATTGAGAAAATATTGACTTATTTTTTATTGCCACGGGAGTGTATTTTGCACATTCCTCCATTATAGTTATCAATACATTTCCCCCTCAACCAAACTGCCATCCTATTTCACTACAGGGACCTCTCCCCCAGCCTTGCCTTAGTAATTTTCTTTTCCCCTTCTGGGTCCCTAGATCTGCTTTGATAGACCATAGTCCATTGAGGATTCAACAGGTATTGTCCATTGCTTTGTTTTTAGAGTCTAGCAAGTGAGTGAGATTACTTGATATTTATCCTTCTCCTTTTGGCTTATCTTGTTCAACATGATTCCCTCTAGTTTTGTCTATATGATAGCAAGAGACAATATATCATTCTTACAGCTGTGTAGTATTGCTGTGTATATATGCCACAACTTCTTTAACTACTCTCTGTTGTTGTTTCCAAATATTGGCTATTACAAATGGCACTGCCATAAACAATGATGTGCAGAAATGTTTTAGAATGGGCATTTTTTTCATTCTTTGGGTATTTTTTCATTTTTTCATTCTCACCTGGGTGAGAAGCCACATTGGTGAGATGGTATCTCCTTCTCTCTCTTTGAAGAATTTATTTATTTATGAGAAAGACAGGAGAGAGATAAAAAGAACCAGGCATCACTCTGGTACATATGCTGCTGGGAATTGAACTCAGGACCCCATGGTTGAGAGTCCAATGCTTTATCCACTGCATCACCTTCCAGCCCACTCTCCTTATCTCTCCATTTAGCCTAGCAGCCCTCCTCCAAACTGTAAGTAATCTGCTGTGAAAGCTTGTTGAAGATTTGGTTGCTGATTTGACTTGGTGTCTGGAGCAAACTAACAGGGCTACATGGTAGGCCGCCATCTTGATGAAAATATCTTAATCCTTAAAGTCATTATGAGGACACAATGATGTAAAAAACTAACCCAAGTACATTACACGCATAAATGTATCTACTTCTATAAGAACTATACACAGATCATATATATATGTGTGTGTATATATGTCTGTCTGTCTATCTATCTCCCAAGTGGATATATTAACTAGTATATCTTGACTGTTACAGTCGCACAAAATAAAAATGTAAACACTTTTTCTAACGAAAGTAAGTCCAATTAAATAAGGACTTTAGTAAGACTTTTTCAATATTTTTTGGAAAATATCTTACTAATTTATTTTTTTAATGAGTAGATGTTTTACAAGACTTCTGTCATAGTGGTAGACTTTCAAGTGCTACCAAAATTAGCTAATTAGTCTTTCATTCCCCATTTTCTATGTCATTATACTGAGACTGTTCATGTTTGCAGACTCTGACATTAAGATACTAAGGCCACACAGTTTGCTTGCCCTCCATAAACATGACTTTCTGTTTAAATTCCTCCACTTTAGTGGGGGCCAGGCTCAAACCTAGGTTTCGAGACAAGTGTTTTTTGGAATTTTTTGCTAGTGACATGTAATTTTTTCTTTCTTTTAAAAACATAATTTATTTATTTATTATTGAATAGAGACAGCAAAATTGAAAGAGGAGAGGAAGAGAGACAGAGAGACACCTGCGGCCCTGTTTCACCACTTATGAAGCTTCCCACTCTGCAGGTGAAGACCAGTGGCTTGAACCTGGGTCTTTGCACACTGTGATATCTGTGCTTAACCGGGTGTGCCACCACCTGGTTTTCACATGTAATTTTTTGACCAGTGTTTGAATTTTCTTTGTTTTAGAAGGCAAAGTTTGTTTCATTTTTGTTCACACAAATAACCTTTTTTTCATGATGTAGTTATCTATATATAGCCTCTAGATCTTTCTCCTTATTATATTCTATTTGTAAATTGATCTACACAGGCACCCAAACCATGCTGTTTGAATTACTGTAACTTTATAATTAGTCTTCATATTCATTTGGGCATGTCTTTTCCCTTTTATTTTCCCCCCTCCTTCGGAAGTGACTTGGTTATTCTTGGCCCTTTGTTCTTTCCCTATTACATCTTACACTCAAATTAATTATTCATCACAGGCTATGCTGGAACATCTCTGCTTTCCCCCTTTGTGCACCTGCCTCTGTAAAACCCGTGACTTTGAGAGCAGCACGGAATGTTCACTCTTTGCAAGCAAATGTGTCCGACAGAGAAGGAATGAGCTGCTTGTGAAGAGTGCTGTATCCTAGACCCATTCATTAGAAAAGTCTTTCTGATTCTCTTGAGAAGCTGAAGATGGGTCAGGAAGCCTGAGGGAAGCTAGGGGAAAATCACTTTAAGGGGATTGGAGTAGTGCGATCTCCTCCAATATCTAACCATTTTCTGAGCATTTTGATTCAGGGAAGATGTTGCTTTTATGTATATTTAGCCTGCTGAATATATCAACCTCAGTTTTTGAGAAGGGTCAGTGGCTGATAAAGACCTGATTTGATGAAGTAAAAAGCTAGAATTCACTTAAAGAAAAGGTTTATATGCCGAAGTCTATAACCTACATATAAATAATAAGTAACCTTGTATATTCCTTAATATCTCTTTATTTTTAAATTTTTAATTATCTTTATTTATTGTAGAGAGACAGCCAGGAATCTAGAGGGAAGGGGGAGAGACAGAAAGACAACTTCAGCCCTGTTTTACTACTCGAAAAGCTCTCCCCCTGCAGATGGGGACCAGGGGCTCAAACCCAGGTCCTTTCATACTGTAACATCTGTACTCAATCAGGTGCACCACTACCTGGCCCCTCTAATATTCCTTTCTTTATTGGATGATTAATGGTTTACTGTCGATAGTAAAATACAATAGTTTGTACATGTGTAACAAACATCTCTCAGTTTTCCACATAATAATTCAGCCGCCACTAGGTCCTCCTCTGTCACCATGGTCCAGGACCTGAACCTTCCCCTCATACCCCAGAGTCTTACTTTGGTGCAAATACACCAATTCCAGTCCAAGTTCTGCTTAGTGTTTTCCCTTCTGATCTTGTTTTTCAACTTCTGTCTATAAGTGAGATCATTCCATATTCACCCTTCTCTTTCTGACTTTTCTCTCTCGACACGATTCCTTCAAGCTCCATTCAAGATGAGGTGAAATCACTATTTTTAATAGCTGAGTAGTATTCCACTGTGGATATATACCACAACTTTCTCATCTGCTTATCTGTTGTTGGACATGTGGGTCTCCTGGTTTATTTCTAAGAAGTAAAGTTTATTAGCTGAAACCACAACTATTCTAAAAAAAAAAAAATTCCTTGTGGCTACTTTTCCTCTTAACCTAGAAGGAGAAAGTTATCTAATATGAGTGAGATGTCTGCTTTTATTTCCTTTTTTTACTACTGCACTGCTCAGCCCTGGTTTATGGTGGTGTAGGGGACTGAACCTGGGACTTTGGAGCCTCAGGCATAAGAGTCTCTTTGCATAACCTTTATGCTATCTAACTCCACGCCTATTTACCTCTTAGTTAGCTTCAACTACCACTGGAGGAATCTATCGTGATGGATTATGTACTTCCCCAGGAAGGAATTTAAATTCTGTATTGTTATTTTGTCCTGTTTATTTCTTGCAGGGGCTCTATGAATCCAAGTAGCCCCTCCCCCTCCTTTTTTTTTTTTTAGTAGGACAGAGAGCAATTGAGAGAGGAGAGGAGGGAAAGATGGACACCTGCAGACCTGCTTCATTGCTAGTTAAGCTGACACCCCTACTGGAACCCGGTCCTTGAGTTCGTCGATATGTGCATTTAGCTGGGTCCTTGTTTTTGTTTTTTAACATCAGTGTCCCAAACCCTGGTGATAAGGATGCTTATCTACCTCCTTGCTCTGGGAGGGTATCTCTCACATAGAGTGTTTATTTCCAGATTTCAGGAATTCAAAAGAGGATAAAAGAATGGTTTTGTTTGTTTGGTACCAGCTATTCCTTCAGTAACTTTAATTCAAAATAATCAGTATTCCAGAGCAGTGTATTTGAGGATTTTGTCTCCCTGCAGTCGAAGGTAGATGGGAGTTATGGGGAGATACGGAGCATGGTACAGGGGGAACAAAAGGGAGACCATGGGAGATGGGGTAGGGGATGAAATGCCTGTGCTGTAGTATCTTCTTTCTTTCTTTCTTTCTTTCTTTCTTTCTTTCTTTCTTTCTTTCTTTCTTTCTTTCTTTCTTTCTTCCTCCCTCCCTTTCTTTCTTTCTTTCATAGATTTTATTTATTTATTAATGAGAAAGATAGGAGAAGAGAGAGAAAGAACCAGACATCATTCTGGTACATGTGCTTCCGGGAATTGAACTTGGGACCTCATGCTTGAAAACTCAGTGCTTTATCCACTGCACCACCTCCCAGACCGCATGTGCTATATAGTTTCTTATGCTTTACATCTAAAGGACAACATCTCTCCTTTTCTTCCTGTCACATTCAAAGGAATGACACTTCCTCTGTGAGTTCCACCCTTCTAACTGCTATCAGTTTCCTTTAATTAGCCATGATATTTTTCTTATTGTTGTCTCTATTTTCCCTTGGGGTTTAATCATGGATTTATCCTTGTGTTCCTGTTAAGTGCTGAGATCTTTGAGGAAAGGTATATCATACCTGATTTTAGCTGTTCCTTATTTCGCTTTTAATTCAGTGCCTTGTTCAAACCCCACATATGTGCTCCATTGCTGAGCCACCTTCCTGGCCCCCAATTATCTATCTTTCTTTCTTTCTTTCTTTCTTTCTTTCTTTCTTTCTTTCTTTCTTTCTTTCTTTTTCTCTTTCTCTTTTTTTATGAGAAAGCTGATGGGGACATAAATTCTCATGTGAAGAATTTTACTATCTGTTTCTTTGGTACTCTCAATGTAGTGCTGGGGTTTGAACTCAGGGCATCATGGAAGACCTACTGTCTATCAGCCAAGCCACCTTTCTATCCCCTACTTGTTTCTTTGAAGGTAATAGTTAAAAGAATTGGTTTTAGATGAGTCTGCCAGTGTTTATATCCTTGGGCTTAAATTTACTGTTTACAATTATTTTAAATCATCAGACACAACAAAGTCTCTAGTTAATTCTTCTAAATGATGATGGAGAAAAAGAACAACCCTTCTTCATGTAGTGTCTGTTCTGCTTTATCTTGAGAAGTCTGGCTCTTGAGCTTAATCTCTTGCCCTCCCCCGTCTCTGTTTGAAAACATAGAGACATTTTCAACTTTAACACCTTGATATGTATGGTTTTAGCAGCATCGATTTTTTTTTTCCCTAAGAAGCAACTAGTAAATGGTATAAGATATTTTATTAATATATATGCAAAAAATAGTATTTTAAAATAATGGACGAGAGGAGAGAGGAGCAGGAAAGGTTTCCACAGTCTCATTAAATTTCAGCCCCTGAATGTGTGGTAGTTCCTGGAATGATGGTAGACAGTACTGATTCCCAAGCCCATCGTCTCTGCTGACTGGAAATACAGAGTGATGGGTCTAGGATTCCAAGAATATGTGACTGTCCTTGAGGGAATACTAAAATTAACCCGTATTCTATCCAAATTCTTTTAAGCCATTAATATTTTATAACCAGTCATCTTCATATGATTTCCCTATGTAAATCAGCCACAAGGGCATGACTCCATGCATTTATTCCTGAAGAAATGACACGAGAAAAGAAATATAGTGCATCCCAGCCACAGCAAATGCTGCAGTTTTACCATCACTAAATTTGATCTACGTTCACATCTGTTTATAAAATCTCCCCCACCCCGACCCAGCCTAATGCTTCAGTGCTCACTTCTAATAAAAAAAATCAATGCAAGCATCCAGCACTCACGAGTAATCCCAAAATAATAAACGAGAGCATATCATTGAAAAAAATAATTTCAGGAAAAAACAGATGAGGATTGTGGTCAACCATGGTCTTTTAAAAAGTAGATGCTGTACGATATTATGATGGAAAGAATAATCTTGTTCATTTGATTATGCCATTTTTGTGTAGAACTCTGAGCCTGACTTAGAGCAGCCTTATTAGAGTGATGTGTTTGGTGTTCTTTTCATTTACACAATTAATGATGCATTAAGAATCACAGAACTAAGGACTTCTAAATAAGGTGTTTTAAAGTCTCTGACTTGAACATTCTACCTTTTTTTCCCTGGTGTTCTTTCTGTGATGAATATTTATAATATGAACACTTTAAAAAGAATATGCTTACATTCCAAATCATCAGTTTTATGTGAAATATTGCATGAAAAATATTGCATGGTAACCTGTGTTATCTTTTGCAATAAGTAGATCTTTATTCTCCTGGAAATATAGTTGTTCTGTTTTTGTGCTGATGTGTTTGTATTGTTAATTTTTTATTGCATAAAATCACTGTACTAAAAGTAAAATATGCTTTAGAATATGAATTCTTTATTCCTTTGCAAACACATCAGTTTCTTATGCAAAAGAGCACATGCACCGCTCATATTATTCACTCTTTTACTAATCTGTGATGGTTGCACTTTGATAAATAAATAGATCATCTAAGATTCAATAGGCCAATTGCAGCATATAATAGCTATTCAGAGGCAATTAAACTGCCTTTTTTCATGCCGGCATGTGAGCCGCCCTTTCACAACCTTCAACTTGATTCGTGGTGATTCAAAATTAACTTAAAAGTCTTGTTTGCTGACAGCTTAAAGCTTAATTGACTGAAAGCCAAATAGAGTGTGTTCTGTATTCAGCACTAAGGCTATTGATAAAGCCATGTGTAAATTGTGCATGGTGAAAGACAGCGATTGGGCCTCCTGTTCTTGTATTAGTCCACAACTTAGCATTGCTGCAGAGTCAGAATTGTTTTGTCAAGTCTTTTATCACACCAGGTTAACTCTCTGGAGTTCCTCCAGCAACAGAGCAGTGGAGTATTGAGCTTCTACAATGCGGTGGGGCCTGCTATAATTCTGTTCCTTATTTGTGATTGCATTTTTCCCCCCTTTAATACTGTATTGGCCTTCATTTCTGAACAGGCCTATTGGTGACATATTTCAAGTACCTACTGAATTTTCTAGTTTTGTTACATTAGGAAAGAGCTGGGTGCTTGGGTTTAGCAGGGCAGCAAGTGGTGTTGAAAAATATTTTAAGAAAAATGGTATCATAATATTGATTTGCCTCTCTTATGAAAATTAAATCTAACCAATTTGAACATTTAATTAAGATAAAGAATGTATGCTTAATAGTCTCCAGTGTAATGTAACTATTACATTATACTAACAATTATACTGTTGAATTCTTCCAATATTATCATCCAAAAATATTTCAGTGATTATCTTATCTTTTAAATATTGTGTTTCTTTTCTTTTCTTTTTTTTTTCTTTTTTTGCCTCCAGGGTTATTGCTGGGGCTCAGTGCCTGCACCATGATGAATCCACCGCTCCTGGAGGCCATTCCCCCCCCCCTTTTGTTGCCCTTGTTGTTGTAGCCTTGTTGTGGTTATTATTGTTATTGTTGATGTTGTTCATTGTTGGATAGGACAGAGAGAAATGGGGAGAGGTGGGGAAGACAGAGAGGGAGAGAGAAAGACAGACACCTGCAGACCTGCTTCACTGCCTGTGAAATGACTCCCCTGTAGGTGGGGAGCCAAGGACTTGAATCCGGATCCTTATGCAAGTCCTTGCGCTTTGTGCCACGCTGCACTATCGCCCGACCCCCCCAATATTGTGTTTCTTATTGTAAAATGAATAGCATATGCTAGTATGTGCTATAAAATTTTATACTTATGCTTTTTCTCAGGTAAATCTAAGATAAGACACAGAGAATAATTTTCACATAAATATGCATTGACAGAGAATGAAAAAGACTGCACAAGTTTCAGAAACATTTTATTATTGTCAGTTCTTATTTTACATATCAGGGCACTCTGTATTTTATTTTGTATGTGATAATTTATATTTGATATTAATTTGGTAACTTAAAAATGTAAGTTCATCATGTAATGTGTTTGGAAAATAGTCCACAAGTCATGTTGATGTTATGATAGATTATTATTTTTTTATGATTACTTCTATGAACGGTGACATTTAGATATGTTTCTATGGCCTCTCATTTTTTTATTTAAGTTAATATAGTCAGTTCTTAAATTTAACATAGCAGACTCATTTAAATTTTTTCTCATTTATTTTAATTTTATAATAATTAAATATTTTATAATTCTATAACTAAATATTTGAACTATAAAACTTGAATTACTTATTTTATCTCCTTAAATACTAGTGTAGTTGTTTTAATTTTCAGAAAAATTGAAATGACAAATATAAACTTGATTCACCTTTATGATAATTTTGATGCAAAGAGTGACAATTGTGAAAAATTCTCACTTTTTATATAGTTCAGATCATATTTAATGGCACTGAAAAGATTCTGCATCTTGAACATTTGCTTGCAGAATATGTCTTTTATATTAGTATCTTTTTTATTTTAGCGTACAACTTAGAATTGGATATTGCTAACTCTCTTATTGATATTCTGGTAACCATCACTATCTAATTTTACCTACCTTCTTATTGATTTCCAATAAGAACCTAGTCTATTCATAAAGAATCAGGGTAAGTTGCAACTTAGTTTCAAAATGACTATAATTTAAAATAGTGTGTTACTCCTGTATACTTTTCAATAAAATAGTAATCATGCCTTAAAATGTAAAATCCAGATGAGTACCAGTTTTATTGAAGTTTTACCTGTACCCAGTGAGACTTGAGAGTCACGAATGAATTGCTTTTATTGATCATGTTTTTGTATTAACAGTTAATCTAACATATCTTTAAGAGCTTGCATTATTTGAAAACAACACTTTGTTCCTTTTTTATAACCTAGATACTCATTATATACAAAAAACAATTGCATTCTTAAGGGCGGCAACAAAACAAAAACAATTTCTAAATTTCTCTGTCTCTATTCAATAATAAATAAATAAGATTTTTTTTTAAATGTGGGAGATACATGTGTATGACATTAAGTATGTGAGATTACATATATGACATAACTAGGTTAGATTTAACAGCAGTATAGTGTATACACAATATTAAAGCATTCTGAACAGAAAGGAAAACTAATATTTTAATGAGGACATTACTAGCAAAGATAAAATATTTAAATAATGTATTAATTTAAATAATGTAATAAAACCAGCAATGCCATTCATAAAATAATATAAACAATCTCCAAAGGAAAATTATTTGAAATACAATACATGAAGAAAAACATTAATTAAACACTAACCCATAGGGCTGGCAGAATTGCTCAGTAATGTATTTGCTTTGCCAGGCATGCAACCCAGGTGCAAACCTGGCCCCCACCACAGGAGGAAATTTCCTGGCTATGTTATCTTTGCTTCTTTCTTTCTCTGTCTTTTCATCTCTTTCTCTATCTGAAGAAAAAAGAAATCAACCTAGGCCAGTGAAATCCTGGCAATCACACACACACACACACACACACACACACTCTCTCTCTCTCTCTCTCTCTCTCTCTCTCTCCCCCTCTCTCCCTCCCTCCCTCCCTCCAATTTTTACTTACCTTCCCCTAAGTCTCCCTATAAGTTAAATGTCTACTAAAAGTTCACTTGCACAAATATTTTCTCAACTCACAACCTGTACTTCAAAAATTGTAATAAACTAATGATCATTTCCAAAGTTCATGCCATAATATCACAGTGTTGCTTAGAGTCACCATAAGGGTTAAGACAATCATTTTCTACTGCATACTAGTGGTATTCAAAGCCGATAGTGTGTTAAAATCCACACCAATGAAATCAATACACTACTGTTCTGTTCAAGGTGAGACCAAATAAACCTGTCTGAAGCTTTGAGAAATAGGCTTTGCAGTATACTTTGAGTGCTAAATGCCTTTCAGTCCAGAGATCTGTCATTAAATAATCATTAGCCATCATTCACTCTTCCTAAAAAGCTTAACATCTAAACTTGTTCAGCATCCACTAAAGCATTACTATAGACTACCAAGTAAGTACTCATTAGCACTTAGGGTTCTTTTACCCACTCTGTTTAACCATGCACTGCTGTATCAAAAAAAAAAAAAAAAAAGAAAGAAAGAAAAAAGAAAGAAAGAAAAAACACCACTAAATTTTAATTTTACCACTAATATTAGAGGGTAGTTTATACAACTCATTAGTAAAAGTGCTAAAGAAGGGCAAACGCTAGAAGAAGAAGTAAAAGTGCTATTAATGTAATAGTCTCATCCTCTTTTGCATAACAAGACACAATTCACAGAGTTACACACAACTATTTCCTATCTGATCTATCCTGTTCTTCCCCCCGCCCCCGCTGCCTTTCAACATCATATATAATTCAGCATCATATATAAGGCAAACAAAATTAAGTTAATCACAACAGAGAAGTCATCAAGAATTTACCTTGGCTTTGATCCTGAATGTATTTTTAAAATAATGCTTCTTTTCTCAATGCTATTCATATCTCACTTTCAATAAATAATTGCCTCAATTACTGAATAAACAACTATGGCGAGCCTTTCGATATCATCAGGGAGAGAGAAAAGTGGGAAATATTTACCATATTTTTATTACCTGACAGAGTAAGTATACAATACAGAAATTCTGTGTTTTGTAATGTCATTGGGCCATGTGAAAAACTTGGTGGCCAAGGTAATTTTCTCTGTACTTATAAGAATTTAATTCTTGTATGCTATTACACTAATCCTCTCAATTTCTAGCTAATATTAATGAAAATGTCATTTCTGAAGTTATTAGTTCATTCTTCATTTTTAAAAGCTCAAATAAAAATATATGGCCAGATACTTATGATCTCATCTGCAGTTTTACAACTTAACACTTTCAATTTTAATATAGATTTCAACCTAAATGAGAGCCATGAACATTTCATTTAATTCAATGACATCTGATATTTTCCCAGGAGTATTTATATACTTACATATAAAATGAAAGTATTCTTCTAGAGGCCAAATACATGTTGTACACATATACATTATAATAGTTAAACTTTCTAGTATTCTAACTATCAGCTGATATTATCTCTGACTTTTTCATATTTCTACTAATGCCTCCAACATAAGGATCGATAGTAAAATACAACAAGTGAAATAATACTCACATATTTTGGTAAATGTAATGTAAAATTTATAAAACATTTTAAGGCTTAGAAATGAAGGGAAGTGATACAAAGCCAGACCTCATCACAAATGATTTAATATATATATATATATATATGTATGTATGTATGTATGTGTGTGTGTGTGTGTGTATATATATACACACACACACACACACAGAGTCAGAGAGATAAAGAGAGTGAATGAGACTGCAGCACTGAAGTTTCTTTCAATGTAGTGGGAGCCAGGTTCAAACCTGGGTCATCACTTGGCAAGGCAGCACACTATCCAAGTGAGCTTTACACTTGCCCTGCTGCTGATTTTTTTAAATTTAATATGAGAGAGAGAAAGGGAGAGGGAGAGAGGGAGAGAGGGAGAGGGAGGGGGAGAGAGAGAGAGAGAGAGAGAGATCAAAGTACTGGTCAGTGTGGACTGAACCTGGGACCTCAGATCCTCAAGTATTGAAGTCTTTTGCATAAATACTATGCTACCTCCCCAACTGCCAACAGATGATTTGTAGTGATCAAACTTATCTTACATGCAACACTGAAATACACTTTCAATATATTATGAAATATAAAATAGGGAGTTGGGCAGTAGCGCAGCAGGTTAAGCACATATGGCGCAAAGCGCAAGAACTGATGTAAGGATCCCAGTTTGAGCCCCTGGCTCCCCACCTGTAGGTGTCTATCTTTTTCTCCCCCTCTGTCTTCCCCTCCTCTTTCCATTTATCTCTGTCCTATCCAACAATGACGACATTAATAACTACAACAATAAAACAACAAAGGCAACAAAAGGGAATAAATAAATAAATATTATAAAAAAGGAAATATAAAATAACCGGTTTTAATTGTATATCAGCAGTTATAGTGAACAAACAGCTAACTAAAATCTTAAAATAGTAATAGCATAGTCATTCTTAATTTTAAAAAAGTGAAAAATTCTTTGGAAAATGCAAGAAGTAGCAAAATTAAAGCCCATCTACTTTTGTAAAAGTATAAAGTGCAGATAAGGAGAGAAAGGGGCGATATCTAAACTTAGCATGAAGATTGTGAAATTAATTCCACTTCCCCAGAAGAGACCTGAGCCTCAAAAACATTTACCATTGAGTTTTGTGGTAAATAACCATGTAAGGTTTTTGTGAGCATAATATTTGCCAGAAAATGTATTTATTACTTTTATGTTACAAAATTAGCACCACTAAACTTGACATTGACTTTATACTCCTTAAAACAAGTACATTTTTTCAAAGTCTCTGGTAAATTTTCTGTATGATTATTTTTTTCCAATTTCAATATGACTTTATTGGGGGAATTGCTGATTTATAAGAATTTTGTTGTCACACGTGTCTGTTTCCATATTTCTCTGAGATAGCATCAGTCTATCTCATCTTCTTATTCCACCACAGGAATTGAGGTCCCCAACTTCCCCCTTAATAATCTTCCCTTTCTCTATACCTCTGGTAAATTCTCACCTTTTTTTTAACTCACAAAACAGTGCTGACACACTCAGCAAAGCTAGACAAACTTCTTTTATTCTTTTCAAAATCAGTAGTAAGAGTCTCTAATTGATTTAAGAATTGTATGTTAACTATTATCACAAATGAATTAATTGAAATCAAAATTATCAGCACTACCATTTGCTTTAGTCTACTTTTATCAAAATTAAGAATACAAAAAGGGGTATTTATTCTATATAGTTATACTAGAAAAAGATATATGCATACAGCATTATTTAAGGCTATGAACCAAAGCTTTTAAAAGATTTTTTTCCTAATTTTAAATTCCGTTTGGTCATTATTAATTTTTTTCTTTCAAATCATTTTATTGGGGTAGATAATGGTTTATGCTCATTATTTTTAAGTTTTTATTAGTGATTTAATAGTAATTAAAAATTATAAGATAATCAGGATGTAATTCCACATCATTCCCACCACCAGAATTCTTTGTCTCCATCCCCTACAGTGGAAACTGCGGTAGTTCTCCCAAGGTCACAGATATGAGCTGACTTTATATTTGTTCATCTGTTTCTATAGATTTTTCCCTATGATTTCATGTTTTGCCCATTTTTTTTTTTCTATGACCCTGCCTTCACTTCCTAAGTCACACCTACATATATTACTACTGCCAAGTGCCTTCATTCTCAGATAAGCAAAACAGTGTCTGACCTTCTCTGGTGTTTTCCAGATTCACTTCCTTTTCAGTAATGATATAAAAACAAATATTCCTGATCACAAACGTTTCTGGTTCAGGCAGAATTGGGGTCCAGAGCCCTCTGGTCATCTTCCCCTAACACTCCCCCCACTCTAGTGGTATTGACCACTAATTTTGGTGGGGTATGGCAGGAAGGAGTTCTGGCTTCTTCTAATTGCTTCTCCATTGGACATGACATTTCAAGTCAGTCTATACCCCTATATGCTAATTATTTTTTAAAGATTTTATTTACTTATTTTAATTTTTTATATTTATTTTTTCCCCTTTGTTGTCCTTGTTTTTTATTGTTACTGTAGTTATTGTTGTTGTTGATGTTGTCGTTGTTAGATAGGACAGAGAGAAATGGAGAGAGAAGGGGAAGACAGAGAGGAGGAGAGAAAGATAGACACCTGCAGACCTGCTTCACCGCCTGTGAAGTGACTCCCCTGCAGGTGGGGAGCCAGGGGCTGGAACCGGGATCCTTATGCCGGTCCTTGCGCTTCGCGCCATGTGCGCTTACCCCGCTGCGCTACTGCCCGACTCCTCCCTCCTTTTTTAATAGAAAGACAAAGATGGTGATAGAGGTAGAAACAGAGACATGGGGAGAGAGAAAGACACCATAGCACTGGAGTTTTTCCAGTGTGGTGGAGGCTGGCTTCCATCTACATCATGCGCATGACAAAGCCAGTATACTCCCCGGATGAGCTATTTTGCCAACCCAGAAGCAGGTTTTTTTCCCCTCCCCACTTACCAGTTTCTTACTAGGGTTTAGTGCTTGCACAATGACTCTGCTGTTCCCTGTCACCATTTGTGTTTTTTCTTTTTACACTGTCTGATAGAGACAGAAATAGAGAAGGAGGGATAGAGAAAGAAACACCTGCCAAATACTC
Source organism: Erinaceus europaeus (assembly GCF_950295315.1). Lineage (NCBI taxonomy): Eukaryota > Metazoa > Chordata > Mammalia > Eulipotyphla > Erinaceidae > Erinaceus > Erinaceus europaeus. The sequence goes on from NC_080176.1 coordinate 71,978,999, forward strand.
CACCACTGTGTAGACCAAGGGCTTGAGCCAGATGCTTACATATGGTAATGTGTGTGCTCTCAGGGTGAGACACTGCTTGGCTCCCAGATTTTTTTTTTTCATTAAAATTGATTAAATTATCTTTATGTATTTATTGGATAGAAACAGCCAGAAGGTGTGAGGAAGGGGGAGACAGAGAGGGAAAGAGACAGAGACACCTGCAGCACTGCTTCACCACTTGCAAAGCTTTCCCCCTGCAGCTCGGTCCAGGGACTCAAACCCGGGTCCTTTGCATTGCAACATGTGCGGCGCTCAACCAGGTGCACCACCACCCGGATCCCCCCCCAATTTTTTTTTTTAAGTTTTTTAAAATAACATGACCTCTTACAAACCCGAGTATCTGTATTTATAGATACAGGCTTTTCATATTCACAAGTGATAGCTTTTCCCAAATCCATAATTGTAAATAATAAATTAGTGACATATATCCGGTCTCCATGTCCCTGTATTAGACCTTTTCTCTTTTCTTTTTTCTTTCCATTTCTTCCCTTTACTTTTCTCTTCTTTTCTATTTTCTTTTCCCATCTTTCCTTCCTTCCATCCTTCCTTCTTTCCCTTCTTTCTCTCTTTTTGTTTAAATTAAATATATGAAGAGCTGTGCAGAAATTCAAAGACCACTGTGTTTTCAATATTTGCATGCAGAATGAGCAAGTCAGCTTGAAGTTATAAATGGAATTGATTAGGGAATCATATAAATACCTTCATGTAAGAAAAGGCTAGTGAATTTGAATATCTGGGTGTGCTTAGTTAAGCAAGTGCATAGTAAAATAAATTGTGTAAACAAAGTGTCAATGAAAGCATTGCTAAATCCTGAGAGTCAGTTTGAAACTTTTCTCCATCATAAAGTGAGATATGAAAGTTAATTTTTGATTATCTATAAAAATGTTCAAGGTTCATATTGCTCTGTACATGTGCTTAAAATGATGAGATACAAACACTTAACAAGAGCTGAAATGAAAAATTCTTGTAGCTATTTCATAGTAATTAAAATGTTGGTGTTCTTCAACTCCCTGATGCTGCTGAAATGGGTTTGGAAAGTGGGCTATCTCTTCTGTGTTATACATAGACTACATTTTCTATAGGTTGTGAGCCAGTAAGAAGTCTCATGTCTTCAAACTGCAGGCCCACCCAGACCTAACAGTTTGTTTCTTTGTTTGCTTGCTTGTTTATTATGAAGCCAGAACTCAGTTAAGGTCATATGGCGATATGGGAATTGAACCTAAGACTTCTTTCATCCAAGTCCTGTGTTTTATTTATTTATTTACTTATTTATTTATTTTTAATTATTATTTATTTATTTATCCTGTGTTCTTACCATCTACTTGGTCCAGGACTTTATCTCTTTTGATCTGGTTTTAGATCACTGCATTATTAGAGAAAAGTACCTAGGTGAAAAATATCTTTTTAATTTTATTTATGTATTATTGGATAGAAACAGAGAAATTGAGAGGGAAAGGAGAGATAGAAAGGGAGAGACTGTGACAGAGAGACACCTGAGGCCTTGTTTCACCACTCATGAAGCTTTCCCGCTGCTGGTGGGAACCAGGGGCTTGAACCTGGGTCCTTGCGTACTGTAGTGTGTGCACTTAAGCAAGTGCTCTACCACCAGGACCCCCATATATATATATCTTTATTGGGAAATTAATGTTTTACATTCGACAGTAAATACAGTAGTTTGTACATGCATAACATTTCTCAGTTTTCCATATAACAATACAACCCCCACTAGGTCCTCTGTCATCCTTCTTGGACCTGTATTCTCCCCCACATCCACCCCATAGTCTTTTTACTTTGGTCCAATACGACAATTTCAGTGTTAAATTCCAATGTTAAAAAAATATTTTTAAGCAAATACCATAAAGTGACTTGCCATATTTTTCTTCAACTCCAATATCACTTCACTGAAGAAATGTTGATTTACCAGCTTTTTGTTGTCACAATGGTACATTTCCATATTGCCCCAGGATAAGTATCAGTACATTTCACCTTCCACCAAACCGGCATCTTGTGTGTTCCATTAGACTATCTAACACAACATATGGGGTGGGGATAGATAGCATAATGGTTATGCCAAAGAGACTCTCATGCGTGGGGCTCCAAAGCCCAGCTTCAATCCCGGCACCACCATAAACCAAAGCTCATCAGTGCTCTGGTGAAAAAAGAAAGAGATAAAAAGAAAGAAAGAAAGAAAGGTGATTACTATATTCTTTTTTAAAGTAACTCTTATTGCAGCAGTTATCTTTTTCTGAACATTTATTGTGTAAAAAAATATACATGAGAATGACTTAGTTTATTTCAGATTATGTATTTTACAAGACTCTACTATCTACTACTCTGTCTATCTCTACTAAGAAGTATATCTTTCCTCATGAAAAAACTAAGTAATCTAGGAGTTGGGCAGTAGCGCAGTGGGTTAAGCACACGTGGTACTTACCGGTGTAAGGATCTGGGTTCGAGCCCCCAGTTCCCCACCTGCAGGGGAGTTGCTTCACAGGCGGTGAAGCTGGTCTGCAGGTGTCTATCTTTCTCTCACCCTCTCTATCTTCCCCTCCTCTCTCCATTTCTCTCTGTCCTATCCAACAATGATGACATCCATAACAACAACAATAATAACTACAACAATAAAACAGGAGCAACTAAAGGGAATAAATAAATTAAGATGATTACTTAGGTTTTTAAAAAAATATTTATGTATTTTATTTATGTTCCAATTTATGGTTTTAAAATTAGATATTTTTGCCAGGTTGACCCTTTGAAAGGTAGAAAAATTGAAAAGCAAGTCATCTATTAACAATAAACTACTTAGGTATTTAGAAATTTAGGAATCTCAGTTTTCTTGCAAGTTGAGAATCTTTCCATTAAAAGGGGAAAATGACTCTTGGTGTGCAGATAGAGAACAAGAGGGAAGTGAGATAATGTAGAGCTTAGAGAAACAGGTATAGAATTTGTGTGAAGAATATGAAATTGTGGCAAAATTACTTGAAAAAAAATAGATTGCTTTGAAAGTTTAAGGTTTCCTATTGTCCAAATAACTGATATATCTCCAAGTTCATAATAATATTAATTTTAAATTAATTATAATTAAAATTAAATTAGTAATAATATTAATTGTCCTTTGGAAAGAAAAGCCTATAGGAATATTCATTCACTTTGTTGCAATGGAGCTGATACATTTGCTCACCTCCTGCCCACACACACACACACACTATATATATATATATATATATATGTGCATGCAGGTGGCATTATTTCTAAATGGCTTAATCAACAGCAGATCTACTCATTTGTAGGACCTGTTCTATTCCAGCAGGGGGCTATCCTGCATTTGTACAAATTAACGACATGTTTGTTTACTTCATTCTTCAGTAAGGGGGTGGGACAATGCACAACCAAGAAAACCAGCAAACACCTCAGAAATTCCGGGAGCATCTCCATATGCTCCACCACTAGGTGTGGGGAAAACACTGGCAGATGTGTCAAAAGCAGTGGAGAGAGGCTGTGTTTTCAGGCTATAGAGCAAATGTGCCAGTGTTATTAGCAGGGTGCACACACACAGGCACCCACGCACGGGGGCTTTGGTGATAACATGTAAGTTTGGGAATAAATGTCATTGTTTCCCATGACTGTCGGTTTCACTCAGATGTCTTTTTATACCCCAGGAGGTGGAGAGACTTGTACTATTATTTTACAGTAGGAGCACTGTAGGAAATTTACATATTGCTCATAAAATCATCTTTCTACCATAACATCAGAATTTACTTGCTGTGTTTTATGAAATTTACAGGATTTGTGGTGCCTTGGGGTGTGCCATCAGATGAGAATAACACATACTATCTTTCTTAAAAACAAACAAAAATATGTTTTAAGGCCCTTAACTACATAAATTTTCACAATAGCACAGATTTAAAGACCTGTACCAGCTTGTAGCACCCAGATTCACCACCAGGAGAGTCTTTGAGTCCCTTTTCACATGTTGTCACCAATCTGTGCCATTTTGTGTTCCTAAGTAACAACTCATCTCTGAAATATTTGAGCAAGAGTTGGAATATGTAAGATAACTGAAGCTATCGATACTGTAGCATTTAAACAGTATATCACTTTATTTTAAACATAATATTAATCTTTTGGCCTGGGAGGTAGTGCCATGGGCAGAGTGTTGAACTTGCTTGCATGAGGTCCTAAGTTAGATCTCTGGAAATGCATATGTCAGGGATGTTTTCTTTTTATCCCCCCTCCCCCTCTCTCATTAATAACTCAAAATGAAAATCTTTGTTTTGAAAATGAATCAATAACCCTTTTGGCTTATTTCCACCTTTTTTGAATTGTTGGAAACTATTTGGAAGTTTAATATTACACATCTGGTAAAATTTGACATTTTGTCCTTTTTCACGGCATAGGAAACCCGAGAGTGCTAAGTAAGCATAGAAATTGTTTGTGTCAAACATATGTAGTAACAATTAATTTATGGTGAAAAAATCCATGGAGGGTCAGCATTTTTCTCATTAAGATTCTAAGACATAGACAGCACATTATAAAAACTCAAAAGCATAAGTTCATCTCACTTAAGTTTAATAGTTCAACACCCTAAGGATATTGTATGTTCACGTGTGCATATAATTATTTTTATATTACCTGTATTATACAAAATATAAAAACATGCATATAGCTGTTGACATGTGTATATATAGTACATATACATAGTGTAGAAATGTACATAGTATGTGGTCTGGGAGGTGGCACAGTGGATAAAGCATTGGACTCTCAAGCATGAGGTCCTGAGTTCAATCCCAGTAGCACATGTAGCAGAGTGATGTCTGGTTCTTTCTCCCTCTCCTCCTATCTTTCTCACTAATAAATAAATAAAATATTTAAAGAAAGAAAAGAAATTTACATAATATATATATGTAAAGTTAATACAATTAATTAGAGCCATGCAATGATCATCAAAAAGGTATATTTTATTTGGTAAAATCTCATTGGACAGCCAGGAACATGAATTTACATTTATATAGTCAGTCTAGAGGGAGTTAAAGTTATTTTGATTAGAGTACATTTATCAAACAATTTGAGGATGACTTCTGTTTAAAAATCTAGTTTCCAAAAAAAAAAAACTAGTTTTTTTTAGTTTTATTTATGTTCATCAATTTATTAAAAACTATGCTGATTTGATATATTTCATTGTCATGTATTATTTTAAACTCATCTTTACTTCATACGTAATCTTATTTGTATTTTTCATAGTCAATATCTGCTGATCATACCACATAACTTTTAAAATATCCTTGGGATTGAGATAAGAGAAATAGATAAAAATGAAAATTGAATATTTTCCTGGTTTAAAGCCAAAAGATGTTTTGTTAGCCTTAACACTTGCTGAGCTTTGAATGATGCCAATGCTAATAGTACTTTTAACTCCATGCAGATCTTGGACATAGTAAACCAAATATTATGATTCTGAAAGTTTTCTTGTTCTTAAGATTGCCAATATTAACAGTATTTGCTTTGTTGAATTTACTTGTGCTCTTTGATGATTAATCAGAGTCCAATATTAGTAAAGACACTGTTGCAAATAAAGCAAATTTGTAAAGAACACCAGTAGAAAAGGTTGCTCAATTAATCCCAATTATAATTTTAAATTGTCTCTATAGGCAGCTCTTTCGTTTCCAGCTGTGAAATCTTTCACCTAATTCTTTTTCCAATCATTATATAATGTCTTACTAAGTCACAATTATTAATCTATAAGAATATACCTTATTGAGTCCACATTATATTTTTTGCTGTGCTAAGCAGTACATAGTAGAAGCAATGTATTATACCATACATATTCCAGAATTTATTATTAAATATTGAAAGAATAAATAAAACATTCAAAACTTTATTTATCATGAACAAATAGCTATTCCAAAACTCAAAGAGAATTATTGAATTTAACCACAGCACTTCATTATTGCTTTACTAGATTTTTCATGATTATACCTATCAATTGTAAAAAACTTAAGAATCAAATTTTTTGAAAATATTTTTTAGGTAAAATCACACACTCTTTGAGGAATATATTTGTGGTAGTGATTTGGTGGTATCTTCTTTTCTAAGGTCTTAGTACTTAATACAGTAACAGAGCGCCATCAATATATGGCTAATAGCAGATATAAAGTATCTTCTGCTAGTCCATCTCTCATAAAACCGCCTTTAGCCTTAATTCAAATCCATTGATTCCTCTTCCAGTTAAAACTGAAGAACTTAATATGTCTTTTAATCCTTTTATTGTAAGCTCGGATAAAATTAATTTTACCCTGGAACTGCACAAAGCCAATTAACATGATCTTTAGAGTTATTTAGTAAAGTGCTTCAAACTGTTAAATTTATCTTGACCTCTTGGTTGCACTCTCTGACTGCTTTTTAAATGAAGTAATCAATATCTCACAGCCCTTTAAATAGCTTAAACTTCTCAAATATTTTACCTGTGTTCTAGTTAAGCTACAAGCAAAGTGTTTACTCCTGTTCCTGGAACTCTAGAGTCAATTATGTGAAATTTAAAGACAATTATGGGCTTTTGAAGAACATGGTATTAATGGAATGGTTGCTTACATAGAATCAAAGGCTCGCATTTTGCTCAGAGTAGCCCATAATGAGGATACAGATTGTTTTCACACAGAACAGACACTCTGTTTGCTACTTAAAATGTAGACCATTTATGCCCTTTACCGTTGTATGTAGCTTCTGTTTTCCACACAGGACTGGCTCAAGGTATTAATTTTCTTACTGTGATAGGGTGATCAACCGTCCTGTCAAGAAAATGGATCTCCATGTCACCCTTTAGCATGATTAAATGGAGGCATGTCTCTGTGAAAAAATACCAAAATTTTATGAGACAAATGAAACTGTAGGAAGGTGTGCTTTTGTGGAATTATTTTAGTCTTATTATCTTAGAATCTCCCATTCACTTGGCAATTTATTTACTGGAAAACATGGCAGCTAATTGCTTGTTTCTTGTATTCTTTTAAGAGAAAACACAGACCGAGTCCATCATTTAAAACATTTCCCAATCTGAAAACGGCGTGACTTGGAAATTACTGTGTTATTGTTATTTAATAGAAGAGTGGTTAGGGATGGGGTGGGGGTGGGGCTACTTCTCCACATCTTAGACATTCATTAATCAGTCAGTGTCTCTTTTAGGGAATCCTTTTTTTGCTCTTACTTCTTCCCTTGTTAACAAAGAGCTATCGTCTTTCCAGATCCGAGTACTTATAAAAACTGCATGCCATAGAATTCCAGCAGCAGTAGCATTCATAGCCAGTTGGGCAGTGTTCACATGATCCTGTGAACATGCCAAACTTTAAATTATACCAGGTGATATACTTGACAGCTAATTAAGATTTCATATTCTGACCACTTAGCAGAGGGCACCTGTTAAAGATTCTCTCCATTAGCTTAAGGAGAAAAATTTACAAATGGCAATTTTAAGCTACATTATGAAAACTCCCCCCTTAAAGTCTTAATTCCAGCCTGAAGAGTGGTTGTTAAGAAGAGAGAATTGAGGTAATTAAACAAAAGGAACACGGAGAAGGTGGGGGGCCAGGGCTGGGGGCGGAGCTCTCCCCGTGCCCCTGTTGTTTCATTTCCTACTGGAAGCAGCCCCTGTGTGCTCGGTGCCCCCTCCCCCTCCAAGCAGTGGCCATTGCAGAGGCTGAACGGCTGGGGTCAATGCCTTGCCTATTGATCAGTATCCCTGCAGTCCCTTGCTCCAGCAGCTGCTTCATTGGCTTCTTTCAGGGCCTGCTTCAGTACATTAGAATAGAAATCCATAACCAGAGCTGTGCTCATCCAAGCAGGGGAAGAAACTAAATTAAATGGTATAAAACAATCTTGGATCAGGAGTTTGTGCCAATTCATCTTGATCTAAGATGTCACACCGGGCTCTCTGTCTGAGCACCTGGGCTAGAGGCAGCCATAGTGAAAATAGATGGAGCTGCGATCATTCATTTGTCAGCTAAGGAGCAAGGCAGCGGTTAGCAATTCCCTTCTGCAGAGGTCAGCTGACAGAACAATCAGTGCAACTGCAGAATAGAGCTTTCCTTTGAACTATTGTTATGGAGCATGCTCTTGCTGAGACAAGGGGGCAGGGGAGCCTGGGTTGCTTCCTGTTTCCTGAAGACTATGTAGAGAATAAAATAGAATGAATCTAGATGAAGTTGTACAGAGCTCTCCCTCCGTGTGTCTTTTCTTGAACATAAATAAAATTGGCTTGAAATGCGTGTATTGAAGTATAGATAATCAAACTATGAAATATCACTTTGTCTAGAATTGGGGTCTGTTTTCACCCTCCTAAACACAGAAGCAGTGATTATTGATTCCCCCCCCCTTTAATCTAGGCAACCTTTTAGGGCTTTTCCCCCATCGTTACTATAATTATTACAGATTATTGTTATACTTTGAATCTGTAATAGCACATACATGCTAAGACTTTTACTAACATTTTTTTTTTCTTTATAAAACTAGGGGGGAAAAAACACCCGTAGAGAGAAAACTAGCCCTGTGGTCTCAGATTAGAAAACATTTCTTAATATCATTAAATGTTTTCAATGTTTTAATTGAGGCTATGTTTTTTTTTTAATTTTTTATTTAAGAAAGGATTAATGAACAAAAACATAAGGTAGGAGGGGTACAACTCCACACAATTCCCACCACCCAATCTCCATATCCCACCCCCTCCCCTGATAGCTTTCCCATTCTCTAGCCCTCTGGGAGCATGGACCCAGGGTCATTGAGGGTTGCAGAAGGTAGAAGGTCTGGCTTCTGTAATTGCTTCCCCGCTGAACATGGGCGTTGACTGGTGGGTCCATACTCCCAGTCTGCCTCTCTCTTTCCCTAGTAAGGTGTGTCTCTGGGGAAGCTGAGCTCCAGGACATATTGGTGGGGTCTTCAATCCAGGGAAGCCTGGCCAGCATCCTGATGGCATCTGGAACCTGGTGACTGAAAAGAGAGTTAACATATGAAGCCAAACAATTTGTTGAGCAATCATGGATCCCAAGCTTGGAATAGTGGAGAGGAAGTGTTAGGGAGGTACTCACTGCAAACTCTAGTGTACTTGTGCTTTCAGGTATATATTTTGCAGTAGTTTATGGATACGTGTGCACATAAGCTCTCTCTCACAGAAACTGGTGTATATCTAGGTTATGGGACTTTGTTAGAAAGTGAACTACCTGAGATGAAATTAGAGTGTACTATAAAAGGAAAGGTCTCACCCGAGTAATGAAGCTGAAGGGTTGTCATTCCACACGTGAAGTCTCTGGATACAGTCTGAGGTGAAGCATGTTGAGGTGGCAATTGTTGCTTTGGTTAGGTTGTGATCGGCGGATGCAATATTATTTGGTTTGGATTGGGAGATGCATACGGGAAAGTGGGCCCTATCCAAGGGTTCCAGGACTGGGGGTAGTAGGGGCTCTATAGTGAAGATGTGAGGTTCCTGCTGTCTTAGGGTTCAAAAAGACAATCGATAGTTAATATTATCATCACATTATTTGTTAATTGGGTTAACTTTGAAAAGTCCCTTTGTTATGGTTTGCTGTACAGTATCCAGTATCTTGTATATAGCTGTGCTAGAGGCTATGTTTAAGGAGCATTAATTCATGATATTTACCTTCTTGTAACTGTGGAACAAACTTATAACATTGGAGGTATATAATTGCAAAGCCGCCTCATATAATTTAAAATATATTGTATAAATCAGACATATCAGGAAGATCTATGCTAATCCAAATATAACAAGAATAAGCATTTTATTTTATTTTTTAATTTCTTTATTCAGGGATTAGTGATTTACAGTTAACAGTAAAATACAATAGATTGTACATGTGTAACATTTCCCAGTTTTCCACATAACAATTCAACCCCCTCACTAGGTCCTCCACTATCATCCTGTTCCAGGACCTGAACCCTCCTCTCCCCACCCCACAGTCTTTTACTTCGGTGCAATACACCAGCTCCAGTCCAAGTTCTGCTTAGTGTTTTCCCTTCTGATCTTGTCATTCAACTTCTGTCTGTTGGTGTGATCGTCTCATATTCACCCTGTTCTTTCTGACTTATCTCACTTAACATAATTCCTTCAAGCTCCATCCAAGATGGGGTGAAGAAGGTGAATTCACCATTTTTAATAGCTGAAAGTAAGAATCAGAATTTGAGAAAGACAAGTATATTCTTTGTGGACACATTTTATATCTTCAAGTCCAAAGAAGCAGTAATGACTCTTTGAGCTTACCTTAGTTTTAAGACTCCAGTAGATCTCCTTATCCATATTCTAGTCTTCCTTTCAGCTTATCCAAATAAATGGGATTTAAAGCATATGCCAGGGCCAGGAGAGGGCACCATACCATGTGCAAGACTGGCCCTTTAAGCCCTGATGTCAGTTGAGAGCACCATGGAACTACCAGGGAAATTCATGGATGGTGGGGTGATGCTGTGGTTTTTCTCTTCTCTCTCTGCTTATCATTTCTTCTCCTCTCCTCTTCGAAGGAATAAAGAAGAGAAACTGACTACAAGTCTGTCAACCTCTAGAAAGGCCATGCTACAGGGTTTTTTGTACTTACGGTTTAATTTGTTAGGAGAAATCATTTCTTCTACTACCCAGACATCGTGGATTTTGCAGCTATCCACTTTCCTACTTGGTCTGCTTAACATCTCAAGACCAAACCCATCACTGACTGTATTTTTGACTTTGATACAGGCATAATACCCCCGTACTTGATAAACTCACTGCTAGCCTTCAGCACACGTTCAGTGATTTTCTAAAACCCTACATTTAAGTAGGCCACTCTGAGGCTTATTCCCTAACTTGACAATCTCCTCACTGTTGGCAAGGTAAAATCTGAATCAGACATGCAAAACGAGCCATGTTCTGGCCCATTTTGCATTTTGCTTCCTTTTCCTCTTGGCTCGTAGAGTTCCCCCTCATCTTCTCTCCTTGAAATAGAAGGCAACAAGTCCTTCGTGTTCTAGGTTCTTAAGCGTATTGTTCTCTCAATCTGAAAATGTTCACAAAGATTTTTTAACCGCTACATTCAAATTTCTCTTCAGTAGCCTTTGAGTTCAATGAGGACAGTGACTTTGGTTTGCTCATACCTATTAATAGCCAGCACAGTGCTCCATATAC